>NC_084612.1:27130987-27353487 GCF_033978795.1 Nerophis ophidion | reverse complement strand
GAAGTTACATGACAGAAAGCCAGGTGTTGCAAAGCATGAAGGCTAGCAGACAGCCAGCAGAAGAAAAAGTACCAGCCAAGTAACAATTTCCCGTCCAGTCTGCCACATCGAAGCGCCATTGAGGCAAACTGAAACATCGAGCCAACAGTACAACGTGTGAAGCTTTCACCCAAAAAAAATACCATTTTAGTTGTTTGGACACACTTTGGCTACAAAGAGGATGACGGTGACCAAAAAGTAGAGGGACAGTTGAAATTAGAGTAATCTTAAAAACAAAGGCAAAAGGTTCAGTTAATTGTGATTTAATTTTTTGCCATACACATGCAGCCTTAAAATGAGTTAAAACTTTGCCAGCTTGGGAAATCTCACTAATTCCCCTTTGACCCAGTCTTTATTTAATAACCATATATCCATTCATTTTCTGACCCTTGTCCCTTTCGGCGAGCGGGGTTACCCCAACTGCACTCGGGCAGAAGCCAGGACAAGTCGCCACCTCATGTGGAAATGTTAAATTTTAAACAAGCAAACACATTTACCAAACAATGTTTTCTATTACTACAGCAGCCTGTTTAGGCAGCATATAAATTGGGCTTTAAATGCACTTGCTACTGGTTGTTGGCAATACTGAAATCCATTCGGACCTATGATGTTTTTGTCTTTTCTCACGTATAAAAAAATTTGTTATAAAGTTGGATACTTGTTTTACACAATGTCAAAGTGTCAAATTGTGATGTTCATATATTTTGTTTGGCGTGAGCTCCATTGCAAATTTGGATGCCTCTGTTTGCTGGGTTTGCGGTCTGGCTACGTTGTCACATCACAGCGAGGTGGACGTACTTATTTGGACGTTAGGTCAAGCACTCAGCCAGGCTTTTTAAACAATGCACTTTTTCAAAATATTAATGATGATACTTTTGGAAAGGTTGAAGCATGGTTTCCCATGCAATCTGGGAACGCCTTCAAAAACACCCATCTTGCTGACAGACTTCAAAAACATAATGTGACACAATTTACACCAGCGCATATCCAGAACATATGACATAGACTACCAGTAAGTGTTTTAAATTTATATCAAAAATCATCATAGGTATCCTTTAATGTTACCAAACATAGTAACTACAAACGCCGTTTCCATATGAGTTGGGAAATTGTGTTAGATGTAAATATAAACGGAATACAATGATTTGCAAATCATTTTCAACCCATATTCAGTTGAATATGCTACAAAGACAATATATTTGATGTTCAAACTGATTAACATGTTTTTTTTTTTTTTTGCAAATAATAGGGGTGTAATGGTACGTTTATTTGTATTGAACCGTTTCGGTACGGGGGTTTCGGTTCGGCACGCGGGCGTACCGAACGAGTTTGTAAGTCTTCATTAGCTGCACTGCTTTCTGCCTCTGTCTCAGCAGCAAGCATTTGTACCACCCACACAACCATCTGATTGGTTACATACAAAGCAAATCAGCAGTACGTATTCAGGGCGCTGTAACAGCCAATCAGCAGTGCGTAGTCAGAGCGCATGAGTCAATGCTTCAGCGTCGAGCAGATATTCGTTTAGTAGGGGACCAGCGGACTCTCCCCAAATTATACTAAACACTTCCAAGTCAACTACTTTCTAAACATATCTATGAGCCCGTTGACTTTCTAGAAACTTAAACTGCAGCTCAGCTCGCTCGCAGTTATGGCTTGAGGTGAAAGCTAATTAGCTTTTAGCGTAACGTTAGCTCATTTTGCTGTGTGTGTGTGTGTGTGTGTGTCTGCGTGCGTGCATGTGTGCATGTGTGTGTGTTAGAGGCAGCAAAGCCCTGTCTGTCTGGTATTTCATTGAACTCCATGGTGTACTGGGATGAATAGTCTCTCCTATTGCTGTTGTACTATTTTTTCAGCTATAGTTACATTAATCATTAGTAATGTAGCAGCCTAGTTTTGAATGGCAGGCTCCATGCTATCACATGTTGATAAAAATATAACATTTACATAATAAAAGTCAACTACAGGCTTCCCAAATGCTGTAATAAATTAAGCCTGATGAGTTGACTTGAAACTGTAAAATGTTGCACTTTTTATATGTAGAAGAAAAGTTTTGCCATTTTATTTAATCAAAGCAACAACTTGAGGCAGTTTAATGTGGATTAACGTGGGCAGAATTATTATAGTGTTTCCAATGTTAAAAGGAAAAAGCCATTGTTTACAAATTCGGTAAATAAATAACCAAAAAATTTATATTTTTTTGATTTCTTACTGTACCGAAAATGAACCAAACCATAACCTCTAAACCGAGGTACGTACCGAAACGAAAATTTTTGTGTACCGTTACACCCCTAGCAAATAACCATTTAATTTAGAATTTGATGCCAGCAACATGTGACAAAGAAGTTGGGAAAGGTGGCAAACAAAATACTGATAAAGTTGAGGAATGCTCAACAAACACTTATTTGGAACATCCCACAGGTGTGCAGGCTAATTGGGAACAGGTGGGTGCCATGATTGGGTAGAAAAAAAGCTTCCCAATAAATTATCGGTCTTTCACAAGAAAGGATGAGGCGAGGTACACCCCTTTGTCCACAACTGCAGGACCAAATAGTCAAACAGTTCAAAAACAACGTTTCTCATATTGCAATTGCAAGAAATTTAGGGATTTCAACATCTACGGTCCATAATATCATCAAAACGTACAGAGAATCTGGAGAAATCCCTCCACGTAGGCGGCATGGCTGGAAACCAACACTGAATGAACTTGACCTTCGATCCCTCAGATGGCACTGTATCAAAAACTGACATCAATCTCTAAAGGATATCTACACATCGGCTCGGGAACATTTCTGAAAACCACTGTCATTAAATACAGTTTGTCGCTACATCTGTAAGTGCAAGTTGAAGCTCTACTATGCAAAGCAAAAGCCATTTACAAACAACATCCAGAAACGCCGCTGGCTTCTCTGGGCCCGAGATCATCTAAGATGGACTGATGCAAAGTGCAAAAGTGTTCTGTGGTGTGACGAGTCCACATTTCAAATTGTTTTTGGAAATATTCGAAATCGTGTCATCCGGACCAAAGGGGAAGCGAACCATCCAGACTGTGATCGAAGCAAAGTTCAAAAGCCAGCATCTGTGATTGTATGGGGATGCATTAGTGCCCAAAGCATGGGTAACTTACACATCTGTGAAGGCACCATTAATGCTGAACGGTACATACAGGTTTTGGAACAACATATGCTGCCATCTAAGCGTCATCTTTTTCATGGACGCACCTGCTTATTTCAGCAAAGCAAAGCCAAGCCACATTCAGCACGTGTTACAACAGCGTGGCTTCATAAAAAAAAGAGTGCGGGTATTTTCCTAGCCCGCCTGCAGTCCAGACCTGTCTCCCATTGAAAATGTGTGGCGCATTATAAAAAAATACGACAGCGGAGACCCCGGACTGTTGAACGACTGAAGCTCTACATAAAACAAGAATGGGAAAGAATTCCACTTTCAAAGCTTCAACAATTAGCTTCCTCAGTTCCCGAACGTTTATTGAGTGTTGTTTAAATAAATGGTGATGTAACACAGTGGTGAACATGCCCTTTCCCAACTACTTTGGCACGTGTTACAGCTTTGAAATTCTAAATTAATTATTTGTTGCAAAAAAAAAATAAAGTTTATGAATTCTAACATCAAATAGCTTGTCTTTGTAGTGCATTCAATTGAATATGGGTTGAAAATGATTTGATTTTTTCCATTTATATTTACATCTAACACAATTTCCCAACTCATATGGAAACAGGGTTTGTACAAAGATAACCTTGCATTACAATTAATACAAAAATTAGATTGTTCAAATTGTGTTATTACTTTATATTAGTAATATACAGGATTTATTGGTCAAACAAAGTGAAGGAAAACCAGCTAGGCATTCTATGATTCTAAAGATGGCTAAGGCTAATAGGTTTATCAGCAAATGGATAACCACTCAGATTAGACCAACGGATTCCCTATTGTAGTTTCCTCCCTCAATTACTTAATTTGTGATTAGGTTGCTTTTCTTGATAGACATTCTCACCCTGTTTCTCATGTATTTGCTTTTGTTTCAAATCCAATTATCTGACGAATGTTCAAATAAACAAGCTGCTTCTTTGCAGTGCTTTTAAAACCCATGTTTACTTCCGATGGAATTGTCGAACCATTTGCGCAGTTTTCCACAGAAATTCCAAGCTTCTCATGGTGCTCACTGTTATATTTTCTGCCTCAAATGCTCAGGAGGTTACTGAGAAACCAGTCTTTATGTGCGAATACATCCAAGTTTTGCAGACCAGCGTGGCGTGACATCAAGTTCCAGAGGCTATGCTATTGATAAACAGAAGAATGTGACACATGGACCACAGACAGGAGTGTTTATGAGAGGATTAAGATAACAACTAATCGCTGCCTTTACAACCATGAATGGTTTTAGACACAGTGGGCAATGACAAGAGTCTCTTACTTTAAGAAAAATGGATAAGCGCGTCTAAGAAGTGAACTAGACAATGTCTGAGAAAGCATTACCGATAGTCCTATAGTACTTACAGATATCATGGATATAAATATTTGTAAGCTTTAGACCCTTCTTAAAAATCAGTTGGCCATTTTATCTTTGGCTCACAAACAAGCAGCGTATTGCCAAAATACAGTAACTGCTGTAGCTTTGTAATTTGTGGAACAAAACAATCACAACTAAATAGGGACAGTCATAATAACTTTTGTTTATTAAAAGTGAGCTGAAGGCAAAACGGTGTGTACTACTACGCTGCAACCAGCAGAGGCACTGTTGCTTCACTAAACTAGTTTGCGTAATACCAAGTCAGCTACGGGATGATAAGCTGGAGAAGAACCAGATAGTTATTATTTTTGATTGTTTGGTTGAACAATAACAAACATTGTCAATCAGAGTAATTATAATTATAGCTTCTAAGAATGGCTTTAACACCCAAATCAATCATTAAGAATGATTTGTTTGTGATTGTTGAGTAATTTAAAAATTTGGTCAAAATGATATGCACTACTTGGCTGCAGACAACAGAGGCATTGTTGCTTCCCTCTTGGACTAGTTCAAGTATTTTACAGACTATTTTCAAGCTACTTTTTGACCGTCTCGTCAGGAAGCACCGTTTTGTGGAAATTTTTATTTACGTGGCTCCCTTTCAACTGTGTCTCCTCCCTGACAACCATGATATAGTTTTTAGTACTTCCTTATCGAGTCTACTGACAGATATAAGTTTAAAGTATACGGTACTTTGTATTTGAAATTGAAAAAGCAATTCTGTCCCACAACAAGAGGATAAGGAAAAATTAGGATCTTATTGACTAAAACATTGGATTACAACAACAAACTCGCGCAATGGTTTACAGGTAAATTTCTACCATAAAGGGATATCTGCTGATGTCACAAGTGAGAAATCATCACAAGTCAGCGCAATTTCCAAACACCTAGTTTGGTGGAAGTATGGAGGAAGGCAAGATTATTTTAAAATTATCTCTGCAATGCCCCCATAGTTTGATTTAACATTTTTGAGACTAATGATTATTGCAAATACACAAAAGCAGGTACCACCAGGTAAAAAAAAAAGTAGGTTATGCAACAGGTCCCATTTAAGAAACCAGAACATTTATTATTACTTCGCCCAAAAAATATAGTGGGTGTATAGTTGTTTTATGTTTTTAACAAAACTTGGTTGAAATTTCAGTGTATTTATAAGTACTTTTTGAGCACATTCAACAATACCATGATAGTAATGATAACTGTGATAAGTATGGTTACAATAACAGTGATTTTGAATTGCATACGTAACACACTTCCCGCTACCAAAAACAAGAGTTATGAAAGAGTTTTCAATATAAAAACATAATGATTACTTCTTCCTACATATGACACAGTACACAAGCAGATCTCCGCTATTATTCTGCAATTAAAGGGGAATTGTACTTTTTGGGGGGAATTTTGCCCCTCATTCACAACCCTTACGTAAACAAGAAAACATGTTTTTATTTTTTATGCATTCTAATTAGTAAATAATGCAAGCAAATGTCCGCTCACAGTGGAGCCTGTAGGAGTCTTTGTATTCTTCCTATAAAGCGCTTAGAAACATCCAAACACTTCCGTCAAATGTTATATACACCCTGTATATATACACGAAATGTCCACAAGGGAAATTGTTAACTGATTATTACTCTGCAGACTTTATGTGAGCCAACAAACATAAATATCACTTACTGCACTATGTCTGCTCTCATTGAAATGTGACTGTTAGGATGTTGATATACCGTATCTCCTTGAATTGCCGCAGGGCATATAGTATGTGCCTGACTTGAATTACTGCCGGGTCAAACTCGCTTCCCAAAATAATTAGTGCATGCTTAGTATTATCGCCTGGTCAAATTCGTGACGTCATGAGTGACACTTCCCCTGTCATCATTTTCAAAATGGAGGAGGCTGATTTCAATACCGGTAATTTGAAATCGCATAAAGGGAAGAAGATTAAGAGCTATTCAGTAGAATTTAAGGTACAAGCTTACATCACACTCACATTTTTACGGCATACCTTTGGGAAGTGCCGGAGTGAGAAGAGGTTTTAAAATAATTAGCGCATGCTTACTTTTACCGCATGCCTTTGGTAAGCGCAGGAGTGAGAAGAGGTATTAAATTAATTAGCGCCCCGGCGGTAATTCAAGGAAATACGGTATTCCTGTTTAAATGACGACTGACTCATAATCATTGCGAAGAAAAAAGGGAGGTGGAAATAAGCGTCTTTTTGTGGGTCTTTTTTGCCATTTCCAGGTCTAAGTTGGCTGTCAAAGTTCTCAGTTTATGTCAACATCATTTTACTATCCAGGTGAGAGGCGTGATTTATAATCCAGAATTTACTTTCACGTAAGGCTGGGTGATATATCGATATACTCGATATATCGCGGGTTTGTCTCTGTGCGATATAGAAAATTACTATATTGTGATATTCGAGTACACATTCTCACGCAGTTGCTTTTAGCTGCGGGCATTACACTGCATGCGTTTCTTACTCTTTCTTGTCTCTCCTTCTCACAGAGACGTATACCAAGCGCACCTTTTTAGATACCTCAAGTGTGCAACGTCACACACTCCCATGGACCAGACAGGTAGCGACATGGTAACGTTAACTGTGATGTTAATATTAAGGTGCGGGTGGTAATAAGAGAGAGAGAAGGTGCGAATCTGGTAACAATGGAGGAAAAATTAATTCTCAAGAAAAACAGCGCGGGGTCCATCATCCAGCGGTGGTTTGGCTTCAAGCAGGAATATGTTCAACATTCATGCAGCAAAAGCGTTGCAACAAAAAGTAGCAGCACTGCTATTGTAGCATCATTTGAAGAGTCACCCGCTAGAGAATGAAGAGTGCTTGAAATTCCGCATGTCAACCTCTCCATTCGGTGCCACACAAACAAAATGCCGAAGCAACTATTTCCACATCAACACTGTATGGGAAAAAAAAAAGTCAACAACAGGAGATAACGTCCGCAGGAACCTATTCATCCATCCATCCATTTTCTACCGCTTATTCCCTTTGGGGTCGCTTGTGCCTATCTCAGCTAAAATTGGGCGGAAGGCGTGTACACCCTGGACAAGTCGCCACCTCATCGCAGGGCCAACACAGATAGACAGATAACATTCACACTCACATTCACACAGGAACCTATTATGCAGCTCATTTAAATTTGACAGTTATTGAAATACCTTGTGTGACATCATGCACAAAAGTGCAATTTATTTATTTTTGATTTTTACCATTGTAGTGGTGTTCTGTACAAAAAGTACACTTTATTTGAGTGTTGTTTTGATATGTCGTCTAGGTGAAATAATTCACAAACGTCCACATATAGCTTGTTTTAAAATGTCTTTGACAATCTTGCACTTTCTGTTTTGAAATGACATGAATGTTTGTGCCACTGCTTAATAATTGTTTAATACAGTTTTGGTAAATTGACTTAGTTGTGATTTCCCTCTTTGCATGAAAGTTTTTAAAAAATTGTATATATTAATGCAGTATGAACAAGCATGTTTTAATGTAGACACACAGAGTCATCATAATGGTGTGATTATATGCATCAAGTGTTCATTCTAGGCTAAGGCAAAATATTGAGATATATATTGTGTATCGTGACATGCCCTAAAAATATTGAGATATTAAAAAAAGGCCATATCGCCCAGCCCTACTTTTACAAGCTCCGAGGCGAGAAAGCACCTCACCAGCTCATGATGTTATTATTACAGAACCATAAAGAAGTTACCTCTTTGTGACAATGGGCAACCAAAAATAGGTCCTTAACGTTAGTGCTTATACAAACTATCACTGTGGATAGTTGGTAAATATTTAGGTAACGAAAAGTAAATGGAGTATTGTTGGCGCCTTTTGGATAGTTATTTTGGGGGTTTTATGTGACGCAATGTCATTATGACTCCCATTGACTTCATTGTAAGATGGCTTTAATTTACATTTATCAGAGCTAGAATGTGTTGAAAAAAGACATGTGTTCTTCTCTCTCATAAGGATTGTGAATTATCTGCAATTTTTTTTTATAGCAGTTCCCTCTAAAGCAGTGGTTCTTAACCTTGTTGGAGGTAGCGAACCCCACCAGTTTCATATGCACATTCACCGAACCTTTCTTTAGGTGAAAAAATAAAAGACAAAAAATAAATTTTCATATTCAAGACAAAGTTATATATTTTTTTGCTGGTACACAAAATGATCCATGCATTAACATCACCTCGTTCAAAGAACCAAACCAACACAGTGTATGAACTCACAACAAATTACACACCTAAAAATTAGTGTTGCCGTATCCATAATACGCCTATAGGGAGAAGTTTTTATTTACACCATGAGTCAGGTGTATCTCGATTTACGCGGCGGAGGCTCCACCGAACCCCTGAGGCCGACTCACCGAACCCCTAGGGTTCAATCGAACCCAGGTTAAGAACCACTGCTCTAAAGCATGCCAAAGCTATATGAGACAATCAATCATTATTGGGACCTGATCCTAAATATTTCACAGAATTTTACATCCATCTATTTTTCACCGCTTGTCCCTTATCGCAGTGGTTCTCAAATGGGGTTACGCGTATTCCTGGGGGTACTTGAAGTTATGCCAAGGGGTACGTGAGATTTTTAAAAATTATTTCTAAAAATAGCAACAATTCAAAAATCCTTTATAAAATTATTTATTAAATAATATTTCAAAAAAATACGAATGTAAGTTCATAAACTGTGAAAAGAAATGCAACAAGGCCATATTCAGTGTTGACAGCTAGATTTTTTTGTGGACATGGTCCATGAATATTGATGTTAAAGATGTTTTTTTTTTTTTGTGAAGAAATGATTAGAATTAAGTTCATGAATCCAGATGGATCTCTTTTACAATCCCCAAAGAGGGCACTTTAAGTTGATGATTACATCTATGTGTAGAAAATTGTATTTATAGTGGAATCCCTTGTTTATTTTTCAACACGTTTTTAGTTATTTTTAGATCTTTTTTTTCCAAATAGTTCAAGAAAGACCACTACAAATGAGCAATATTATGCACTGTTATACAATTTGATAAATCAGAAACTGATGACATAGTACTGTATTTTACTTTTTTATCTCCTTTTTTCAACCAAAAATGCTTTTCTCTGATTAGGGGGTACTTGAATTAAAAAGATGTTCACAGGGGGTACATCACTGAAAAAGGTTGAGAACCACTGACTTATAGGGTCGCGGGGGGTGCCGGGGCCTATCCCTGCTGCACATGGGCGGAAGGCGGGTGCACCCTGGATGAGTCGCCACCTCATCGCAGGGCCAACACAGATAGACAGACAACATTCACACTCACATTCACACACTCTGGCCAATTGTAGTGTTGCCAATCAACCTATAGAATTAGGTACACCTAAAACCTATTCTGCAATACCCATCAAAAAAATTTAGATGCAGCTATTTGGGCTCTGATGAGGTGTACCTAATGTTGTGGACTATGGGGAGATGACTAAAACAAAGAATGCCAGTGAGATTATGAGCAATCACGTAGCTACTTTTCCATCAGGACACTTAAAGGCAACATCTTAGAATTAAAACCTCAAGTTAATAAGCAGAGATATTCACAACAACATAACAATGTATGCACAATCCCAATAGTTTTCATCGTTCAAAGGTCTGCCGTGTTTGTGCTAATGTTGTCAAGACTCCAATTGACTTTATTGTAAGCAGACTTTTATTTACATTTATTTAAGGTAGAATGTGTTTAAAAATGGCGCGTGTTCATGTCTGTCATCAGGATTGTGAATTATTGGCTTTACTTTTTTTTTCAAAGCAGTTCCCTTTAAAGCATGCCGAAACTATATGACACTATCCTCATTATTGTGACCTGATCCTAAATATATCAAAGAATTAACTACAGTTATTCTGCAATACCCATCAAAAAATGTAGATACTGCCATTTTGGCTCTGATAAGGTGTACCTAATGCTGTGGCCTATGAGGCGATGACAAAAACAAAGGATGCCAGTGAGATTATGAGCAGTCACGTAGTTGCTTTTCCATCGGGACACTTAGAGAAAGGCAACTTTTTAGAATTAAAAACTAGAGTTAGAAAGCAGAGATATATATCACGTAGTTGCTTTTCCATCGGGACGCTTAAAGGCAACATCTTAGAATTAAAAACTAGAGTTAGTAAGCAGAGATATTCAAAACAACATGTGTACAATCCCAATAGTTCGCAGCCTTTAAAAGTCTGCCGTGTTTGTGCTAACTTTCCCATAAACGTCCTAAAATGTTGACTTAATTACAAGACCATCGAAGGAGTGGCATTGCTAATAAACCCGGATTCATAATCCTTGCGAAGAAAAATGGAAGGTGTAAAGAAGTGTCTCTTACGGGTCTTTTTGGCCATTTACAGGTCTAAGTTGGCTGTCAAACTTCTCAGTTTATAGCTACATCATGTGATTATCCAGGTGAGAGGCATGATTTATAATCCGGAATTTACTTTCCCGAGCTCCGAAGCGAGAAAGCAGCTCACCAGCCGATGTTATTAATATAGAACCATAAGGAAGTTACCTCTCTGTGACATTGCGCATCCAAAAATAGGTCTTTAACGCTAGTACTTAGAAAAACTAACACTATGGATACTTGATAAATATTTAGGTAATGAAAAGTAAAGGAGTTTTGTTGGCGCCTTTTGGATAGTTATTTTTTGGATTTTATGCGACGCAATGTCGTCATGACTCCCATTGACTTCATTATAAGTGGACTTTTAAATACATTTATTTAAGGTAGAATGGATTTCAAAAAGACGCGTGTTCTTGTCTCTCATAAGAATTGTGAATTATTAGCTTTTCTTTTTTAAACAAATTCCCTATAAAGCATGGCGAAACTATATGACACTTTCATCATTGTTGTGACCTGATCCTAAATATTTCACATAGTTTTCCATCTATCCATTTTTCACCGCGTGTCCCTTATAGGGTCACAGAATTAGGTACACTTAATCTGCAACACCCATCAAAACATTTGGATAGTGCCATTTTGGATCTGATAAGGTGTACCTAATGCTGTGAACTATGAGGCGATGACAAAAAGAAAGGATGCCAGTGAGATTATGAGCTATCACGTAGTTGCTTTTCCATTGGGACACTTAAAGTTAACATTTTAGAATTAAAAACTACAGTTATTAAGCAGAGATATTCACAGCAACATAACAACGTATGCACAATCCCAATAGTTTGCAGCGTTCAAAGGTTTGCCGTGTTTGTGCTAACTTGCCCATAAACGCCTTAAGATGTTGACTTTAACTACAAGGCCATCGAAGGAGTGACATTGCTAATAAATCCAGATTTCCAGGTCTAAGTTGGCTGTCAAAGTTCTCAGTTTATGTCTGTTGTAGGCACAATACCAATGTGAGCAATTTGCAAAATGCGCAACCGCATTATGCAAATTTGTAAAATTCGCAATCTTTTGGCAAATTGCTTCCAGCTATATATTTGAATAATGTGTGGTGCACATTTTGCAAATCAATGGGCGCAAATACATGTTTTTGGTGTCAAAATAATTTATTAAATACTTATGTAAATCTATTCATTTGTAGTCAGGACAATATAACTGAGTATTGCCCTCAAATCAGTCCAACCCTAACCCTAACTATAACCACTACACAGTGTACATCCACGACTAAACTACTACCACAACTTGGTTTACTATTTATAAAATATAATAATGTAGGGTTACTGACTAAACCATCCACAAAATCTCGTCTTGCGATATGCAAATGGCTTGCGCACAATTGAAATGATGTATAATTTGCAAAGTGCACGGGATTGGTGAAATGCTTACAACATCTCTACATCATTTTGATATTCAGGGGAGAGGCATGATTTTTAATACAGAACCATAAGGAAGTTACCTCTCTGTGACAAATGTGCAACCAAAAATAGGTCCTTAACGTTAGTGCTTAGAAAAACTATCACTATTATACTCGGTAAATATTTAGGTAAGGAAAAGTAAATGGAGTTTTGTTGGCGCCTGTTGGATAGTTATTTTTTGGGTTTTATGCGACGCAATGTTGTCATGACTCCCATTGACTTCGTTATAAGCAGACTTGTATTTGTATAGCTCGGTTGGTAGAGTGGCCATGTCAGTAACTTGCGGGCTGAAGGTTCGATTCCCGCTTTCGCCATCCTAGTCACTGCCGTTGTGTCCTTGGGCAAGACACTTTACCCACCTGCTCCCAGTGCCACCCACACTGGTTTAAATGTAACTTAAATATTGGGTTTCACTATGTAAAGCGCTTTGAGTCACTAGAGAAAAGCGCTATATAAATATAATTCACTTCACAATTCACTAAATTTACTTAAGGTAGAATGAATTAAAAGAAGACGTGTGTTCTTGTCTCTCATAAGAATTATGAATTATTAGCTTTTCTTTTTTTAAACCAATTCCCTATAAAGCATGGCAAAACTATATGAGACTTTCATCATTGTTGTGACCTGATCCTAAATATTTCACATAATTTTCCATCCATCCATTTTTCACCGTTTATCCCTTATAGGGTTGCATAATTAGGTACACTTATTCTGCAATACCCATCAAAAAATGTAGATAGAGCCATTTTGTATCTGATAAGGTGTACCTAACGCTGTGAACTATGAGGCGATGACAAAAACAAAGGATGCCAATGAGGTTATGAGTAGTCACGTAGTTGCTTTTCCATCGGGAAACTTAAAGGTAACATCTTAGAATTAAAAACTAGAGTTAATAAGCAAGATATTCAAAGCAACATAACAATGTATGCACAATCCCAATAGTTTGCAGCGTTCAAAGGTCTGCTGTGTTTGTGCTAACTTGCCCATAAACGCCTTAAGATGTTGACTTTAATTACAAGGCCATCGAAGGAGTGACATTGCTAATAAATCCAGATTTCCAGGTTTAAGTTGCCTGTCAAAGTTCTCAGTTTATGTCTACATCATTTTAATATCCAGGGGAGAGGCATGATTTATAATACAGAACCATAAGGAAGTTACCTCTCTGTGACAAATGTGCAACCAAAAATAGGTCCTTAACGTTAGTGCTTAGAAAAACTATCACTATTATACTTGGTAAATATTTAGGTAAGTAAAAGTAAATGGAGTTTTGTTGGCGCCCGTTGGATAGTTATTTTTTGGGTTTTATGCGACGCAATGTTGTCATGACTTCCATTGACTTCGTTATAAGCGGACTTTCATATACATTTACTTAAGGTAGAATGAATTAAAACAAAAAGATGTGTGTTCTTTTCTCTCATAAGAATTGTGAATTATTAGCGTTTTCTTTTTTAAACTAATTCCCTATAAAGCATGGCGAAACTATATGAGACTTTCATCATTGTTGTGACCTGATCCTACATATTTCACATAATTTTTCATCTATCCATTTTTCACCGCTTGTCCCTTATTGGGTGGCAGAATTAGGTACACTTATTCTGCAATACCCATCAAAACATTTAGATAGAGCCATTTTGGATCTGATAAGGTGTACCTAATGCTGTGAACTATGAGGCGATTACAAAAACAAAGGATGCCAGTGAGATTATGAGCAGTGACGTAGTTGCTTTTCCGTCGGGACACTTAAAGACAACTTCTTAGAATTAAAAACTAGAGTTAGTAAACAGAGATATTCACAGCAACATAACAATGTGTGCACAATCCCAATAGTTTGCAGCGTTCAAAGGGCTGCCTTGTTTGTGCTAACTTGCCCATAAACGATGTTGACTTTAATTACAAGGCCATCAAAGGAGTGACATTGCTATTAAAAGCAGACTCACGGATCACAAGTAACGCGGTCCATGTTCCCCACGGAGCAAAACGCGGTGTTCAAGCATGCTGTGGCAATGTTTACATGGACGCTTCCCCGTGACAACATGGAAATAAAACAATAGAAGAGTGTCTGAAGCACTCGCGTTAATCATTACTACCAACGTCACTGTCGCGTAGAAGAAATGTTACAAGTAAAGCCTAGAATGGACCTCCCAATACGATGTTGCCGTAGCCAGTAAGTGCTAACATATCATTAAAAACCAATCGCTGGCTAAGTTTGTTGATAAGTTATGACAATGTTACGTCACGGCTAAACTGTAAATGTGGATCGACACGAATAAATGGTTGGAATAGGATTGTGTCCCTCTCGACTTACCTTCACGTAAAGTCACTATAAATATAATCCAGCGCTTCTCTGAACATGTTACGGACTTATGAATCCATAGCATGCACAGTTCGCCTGCACTGCTGCCATCTTGTCCTGGACGACAGGAAGGGAGAGCTCCCCCTCGGTAAAGCCACCATCTCCCGCATTTTTAAACGTCAACTGGCTCCCGCATATGAACGTCTACGGACACTAAGTCGTGTCCAGGTGAGAACTACGCAGTTCTAATGTGTCTCCCTCCGATTCGGGTGGAGGTAGCCCATCTGGCAAAGGGTGGCCGCTACCCTGTCTAGATGCTCGGCACCGCAGCCCTGCTAGCTTCCAACATGTCTGTCTGCGAGCGAATGTTTGTGAGCTGACGGCATTGGGCAGGCCAGATCAATCGACCACAGATAACTCGATGGGGGTCAACGCAAACCATTTAATGTGAAAATACAACAAAATATCCATTAGTTTACATAGCTACAAATACAGTTATATTATACATAAAAAGTATAGTCATTCGATATTATGGGGATTCAACACCACAAAAAAGGATGGGTGATGACTCGGTAGTTTCCTTTTTTGGTCTAGTCCAATTTGTTGCACGGGCTCTAGGGTGGTTGTTATATGTCTCCGCCTACTGGAAGAGAGGGGAACAGCAGCACGGTGGAACAGGGGTTAGTGCATGCTAGGGGTGGGCAATATCGCAAATCTGGGTATCAATACCAATCCGATACTGGCCAGTGTTGCCAATAACGATACCATTACCGGAACTGTCGTCATCTGATTGGGGGGGGGGGGACTTCGGGGTATCGATACTTTTGAAAAACAAATTTGTACTTTTGCTTTTATTAATTGATTACGATAATGTTACAACACGGGACAACGATTTAAGTCAAACATTCAAATATTTATTACAAAAGTAACATCAATAGCAATAAAGTAATGCAAATAAGGTGCAAACAACTACTGAACCTGGCTTGTTGCCTCAAAGCACTCAAACACTTAAGGTAAATAACAAAACTCTAGTTATTGAACAAAGTTGTAAACATGAACACAAAACAAAAGAACTGAGAAATTCAAATAAAAAAGTAACAATATAAATTACAATAAGTAAGTAGTGCAAATAAGGTGAAAACAAATACTGAACTTAGCTAGTCGCCTCACAACACACAAGAACTTAAGTAAAAAAGAAAACACTAGTCATTAAACAGTTGTAAAAATGAACACAAAACAAAAGAACTGAGATATTCTTATCGTTATTTTAGTGCAATAAAATACTTTACAGTTTACAACCAAGACATTAAGTCGCACTGGAAACGCACGTGTGTGTGTGTGCGTGTCCGAGTGAACCTCGGAGCGAATTATACTGATGTGTGTGCGCACATGCACCAAGCGTCATGTTAATTGTATTTATTTTATTTTGGGTTGAAGATGAATTTTTAAAGTGTTTTTAAATCTCGTTCGCGACCCATCACTAGGGAGGAGGGTGGAGTGGTTAGGAGCGCTGCGCTCACATTTTTTTTTAAATCGGAGTGATTCGCTTAATTTGGTGAAGTATCGATACCATCACGCCAGTATCGATACGATACCGATACGCCCAGCCCTAGTGCATGCACTCGGGATCTTTCTGTGTGGAGTTTGCATGTTCTCCCCGTGACTGCGTGGGTTCCCTCCGGGTACTCCGGCTTCCTTCCACCTCCAAAAACATGCACCTGGGGATAGGTAACACTAAATTGTCCCTAGTGTGTGAATGTGAGTGTGAATGTTGTCTGCCTAACTGTCCGCTCGAATGCAGCTGAGATATACTTGGCAACCTTGAGACCTCCGATTTCGGGAGGTGGGACGGGGGCGTGGTTTAGGGTGGGGCGTGTTTGGGGGCGTGGTTAAGAGGGGAGGAGTATATTCACGTTACAATTCACCAAGTCAAATATTTAATGTATGTATTTATATATATATATATATATATATATATATATATATATATATATATATATATATATATATATATATATATATATATATATATATATATATATATATATATATATATATATATATATATATATATATATATATATATATATATATATATATATATATATATATATATATATATACGGACGGCGTGGCGCAGTGGGGAGAGTGGCCGTGCGCAACCCGAGCGCCCCTGGTTCAATTCCCACCTAGTACCAACCTCGTCACGTCCGTTGTGTCCTGAGCAAGACACTTCACCCTTGCTCCTGATGGGTGCTGGTTGGCGCCTTGCATGGCAGCTCCCTCCATCAGTGTGTGAATGGGTAAATGTGGAAGTAGTGTCAAAGCGCTTTGAGTACCTTGAAGGTAGAAAAGCGCTATACAAGTACAACCCATTTATCATTTATATATATATATATATATATATATATGAAATACTTGAATTTCAGTGTTCATTTATTTACACATATACACACACATAACACACATCTACTCATTGTTGAGTTAAGGGTTGAATTGCCCACCCTTGTTCTATTGTCTGTCACTATTTTTCTAATCATATGCATGTACAGTAGATGGCAGTATTGTCCTGTTTAAGAGTGTCAAAACATTGCTGTTTATGGCAGCTGAACTGCTTTACGGTAGGCGAAAACGTGACTGCTGTTGTGTGTTGTTACCGTGCTGGGAGGACGTTGATGAAACTGTCTAACAATAAACCCACATAAGAAACCAAAAACTTGCCGTCGATCATTCTATAGTTATAACGTCATTGGGCAGGCACGCTGTTTATATTTGTGGGAAAGCGGATGTGAAAACAGGCTGTCCTCACTCAGGTCCGCATGGAGCTGGAGAGGGCGTGGCATCCAGCTTCGCCTGAATTTTGGGAGATTTTAGGGAGAAAATTTGTCCTGGGAGGTTTTCGGGAGAGGCGCTGAATTTCGGGAGTCTCCCTGAAAATCCGGGAGGGTTGGCAAGTATGAGATAGCCTCCCACGACCCCAAAAAGGGACAAGTGGTAGGAAATGGATGGATGGATGGAAAATGCATTGCATTTCACGGGGATCACCAAAATGATTCCCGAGCACAGCCACAGCTGCTGCTCACTGCTCCCCTCACCTCAACAAGGGGATGGGTCGAATATAGAGAGTCACCACAACTAGTGCGTGTGTGACTATCAGTGGTACTCTAACTTTTAACTGTAGAAGTGGGGCGCATATTTGCATATGTGGGATCTGAGCCGAGGATGTCGTTGTGGTTTGTGCAGCCCTTTGAGACACTCATAATTTTAAATAAATAAACTTTGATTGATTGATTGATTGATTGATTGATTGATTGATTGATTGATTGATTGATTGATTGATTGATTGATTGATTGATTGATTGATTGATTGATTGATATGTAGAATTTTTTTATGACGTTCTAAGAAATATTTAATCACGACTTGCTTCGTTGTTGTTATTAATCCTAACCACGTGCCACTTGAATCAAATACAATAAAAAAATGAAGGAGCACAAATGAATTATTCTATTGAGTACATTTAAAATTAAATAAGTACTGTTGTGGAATACAGTACCTTGCGTTAAGGTCTCGTTTTATTGTGAAGGATTGAAACCGGATGTGTCATTGTTTTCGCCACATGCAAAGCGGAAAAGACTTTGCTTTGCTCGCCATTTTGAAAATTCGGCTAGTCCCCGAGCGTTGGGCTCTTTGAGGGAAACGTGACGGCGTAGTTTGAAGATTATGCCTGTTACATAGCGTGATTTTGAATTCACCACAACCTTTTCATTTAGTGGTAAACGTTCTAAAAGTTATTTAACCCCACCTTACTCTTCCAACCATGTCTACCGATGCAGCAGCCGACCAGGTAAAGTTAGCTAGCGTTGCCAAGGCCCTTGCTCAAATGCTACCACTATTAGCTTGTGTTAGCTCTTGTACTACTTTGTGTTTATACAGTGTATATGTTGACATTATTATATCATGATTTACCACTGTATCGTCATAATGCTTCTAGGTTGGGATATATGTCACTGCAAGCCTCCCCTTTGGCCGCGTTGACCAGCGATTTGCTGCGTTGCCGCCAAGTCTTTGCGTCGTTAGGCTGACACGCTCCTTTACTCAAATATCTGCTATATCTAAATCCTTGTTATTTGTAAGTGCATAACTACAATATTAAAGATGCAAAAGCTGTTGAGTGATATGAGATAATGAATTAGCTCAATTCATCACAAAGGTGTCCACCCACGAACTGCATGGAAGTTTATCATTTTGTGCAACTTTAACAGCCACTTTTTTTTTCATAATACAATGTCATCAGTTTTATGTTAAGTCGCAATTGCACAGCACATTTGATTATCATGTATTTTGTCATCCCCATGCAGGCAGCAGAGTATGTCCCGGAGAAGGTGAAGAAGGCAGAGAAGAAGTTGGAAGAAAACCCATATGACCTTGACGCATGGAGCATTCTGATTCGAGAAGCACAGGTTTAGTGACTCAAGAGTTGCATTAAGGGGGTAAAAATAATAATAATAGGTTCAAGGGTGGGGGTTGTTTATTGATTTGTTAAAAATACCAAATGCCCAATACATATTTGTAGTTCCTCACATGTGTGTGGATGTAAATGCACTCTCCCTTTTTAGAACCAACCTATTGATAAAGCAAGGAAGACTTACGAGCGACTTGTCACACAGTTTCCAAGTTCTGGCAGATTCTGGAAACTATTCATTGAAGCTGAGGTCAATATTTTTTTCTCCCCTCTTTCTATTAAATGCATGACTGAGATTATTATTGCCTTAGATGATCAACAATGTGATTTTCACACAAACTATTTGTCTTGCATCCATGAGATTTGTTTGATGAGGGTTTAAGTTATCCCCTGCCAAAGCATTTCATTATAAATAGGTAAAATGGTATTTTTTGAGGATTGTGTCTTTAAACGTTAAAAGGGGAAAGTTTATTTTTCTGTTCCTAGGATTTAAGAAGCATTTTTCTCGCCATATATTTTCAAGTGGGTTAAATGCATTTGTTGCATGTTTGGTTTGCAACAGTATTAAAACATTTTTAATGGTATTTGGAGTGCATTAGCCTTTTATTCACTTGTTGTGTCAATTTATTGCCTCCTGTGTCATTTCTTTTGTAATATTATGAACCTATACTCTTGCTTTTTGATGCCCACACTATACCAGAGACCTAAAATCCCCCTGAAGGGAGGGGGAAAGGACCAAATCTTTGTTTTTTCGCCTTCTTTTGTAATGCAGTCAGCAACAGAGAACGAATCACCCCCTTTTTAAATTTAAACTCAGCATAAGAATCATTAAACCATTTTTTACTTCAACTATAGTGTTGTTATGCTGTGGATACTGAAAACCAAACCAAACTCTCAGAAATGACCACCTTTCCAGGATCATCCAGTGGACTTCGAAGCAAGTAGCTGAAAGAACCTTTGGGGAAGGGCTAAGAAGAGTATTTTAAAGAAGAATTAAAAAAAAAAAAAAAAGAATTTAAAGCGTGAGATTTGCTTGGCTATATGCAAAAAAGAGACATCGATCTAAATAAAGGTACTTATGAGGAGGCGCTTGTTCTTGCAGCATGGATATGGAGATTACATTGTGCAATCATGCTGCTTTTCTCCTGCTATTAATGAAGCACATTTGCACAGTCAGCAGTCTTGTTTTAGCTCACAGATTGGGTGACAGTTGTCAGGATTTGCTTAAAGGGTTTTGGTTGATAGTAGACTGATAGATTCTAGTGCAAACATACCTTTTATATATACAGTACAGGCCAAAAGTTTGGACACACCTCATTTAATATATTTTCTTTACTTTCATGACTATTTACTGTACATTGTATATCGTCACTGAAGACATCAAAACTATGAATGGACAAGTGAGGTTATGTACCAATACTTAACATGGTGAAATAACTGAAAACACGTCTTTTACTGTAGTTTCCTCAAAATATCCACCTTTTGCTCTGATTACTTTTTCCCCACACTCTTGGCATTATCTAGATGAGCTTGAAGAGGTTGTCACCTGAAATGGTTTTCACTTCACAGGTGTGCTTGAAGCTCGTCAAGAGAATGCCAGGAGTGTGCAAAGCAGTAACCAGAGCAAAGGGTGGCTATTTTGAAGAAACTCAAACATAAAACATGTTTTCAGTTATTTCACCTTTTCTTGTTTAGTACATAACTGCACATAGTTGTGATGCCTTCAGTGACAATCCACAATGTAAATGGTCAAAAAAATAAAACGCATTGAGGAGAAAATGTGTCCGAACTTTTGGCCTGTGCTGTAAGTCTTGCTTAAATCAAGTTGTGATTGTCAGAATGTGTCAGAGCTATTTTGGGATCTGTCGGTGCAGTGCTTACTCTTAGGAGGACTTGTTAGATTTAAACCAACAGCCTTAGCGTAGCACCATGTTATAATCTGCTGACCTCTGGCATATATTATAATTGGAAATCAGTGTATAGAATGCATCAGTCAGTCAAAAATGGGCCTTTTCATGGTCAAGTAAGGTGAAAGACAATATTTGTGCTGCACCTTCCAAGTGGGTTAAGATGCCAAGCACTCTTAGTGCATGCATACCTCACCCAGGCCCCACAATCCCTTTTTAGTCCATCAATCTGCTAGATCTACATTTTGATTGATCGGGGCTGCAATGTTCAAACAAATTTTGAGCACCTAAGTGAAAATTATTTATCATAAGTAGACAGGTGAAAATGGCAAGTCCAATTTGGACTTTTTGCACAATCAAATTGGTCCAACACAACAGTTGTGTTAAGTACGCCTTTACGATTTTCACTGTCAGAAAGGTATTCATATTTAAAGTTTCCTACTATTATTGTCATTGGTAATTTAAATGTACCGTTCTAATATTTTAATTACTTAATTCAGCAAAATTAAATTCAACATACTAGAAACACCTTCTAGTATGATGCAATGCAGTTGTACACAATACTGAACTATAATATTTCTGTTAAGGTTTTCAATCTGTAATTAGTACACAATGAACATGTGACTTTAAATGGCTTTTAACATTTAGGAAGACTACACACCCTTTGTAAAGAAAAGATGGGGCGTCTGCATCAGCGTCTGACATGTCAGTATGAAACTTTTGATCTGACATGCACCTGTGTTTAAAAAGGGCATGACTCGTGGGATTATAACAGTTAATTGCGCAGGCTTCATGGCCAAAATTGAAGCACGTTGAGACAAAGTGACCACATCAACAAATAGCAATAGAACCATTTCATGCATCCATAATTAATACATTTGCATTTTCCTGTCGCTCTGTCTTTTGAGAATGTCTGTATTGTTATTGTGCAAAGCAGTGTAGAGTGCTTACGTCACCAACATTTTTGGATTGTTTTTAGGTCGTGTAAGACCACACCTTTTAGGCGGGGTGGTAAAAATCTGTTTTTTAAGGTATAACAACTCACTATTGCCCCCCGTGATGTACAGTGGTATTACAACAAAACACTGTGAGTTGGGCTGTTTGGAAAATATGCATAAAAATACACATAAAATAAACTTTTGACTTATCTAATGTGAGTCATGTTTTTTTCCATAGATTACATATGTGTAGGGCAAATGCAGTTTTGCCTCAACCATGTTGGTATTGCAGTGTAGTTTAATATTTTTCAAAAGCGTGAAAGTTATTTTCCTTCCATCCATTTGCTACCGCTTGTCCCTTTCGGGGTCGCGTCCCAGCTGCCCTCTGGTGTTACAACTATGTGTTCATGCAGATGCGTTTCAGTTAGTTCACAAAACAAACCATTGTGCATGCTACAACCACAAAATGCTGTCGACTTTACCATTGTGGAATACTTCAACATATATGGTTTTAAATAATTTATGGTTACTTGGTAGCACTACAATTGTGGCATCCTGCTGACCTGGAGTATTAACATCACAAAAACAACAGTCCTGATGGATGCTACAACTACTCACATGTGAAAGATTATATTAGGTTTCTTTTGCATTGGAATATGATTCTACAGCTATTCGTATGTTCTGTATATATTTGCCATTAGTTCGAGGCACAATCTACCCAAAGTAATAATAAACCCCTTTTAACAAGTGCCTTGTCGTTCTTGTGTGAATTTCACTTTGTTGATCTGCAGGGTTGTGTGTGCATGAACGCATGTTTATTGGAAGCCCAGCATGGGGGTGGAAATGACTTAAAATAACATTGCATTTACACTCTTTATTTGCAGGTCAAGGCTAAAAACTATGACAAGGTAGAAAAGGTGAGTAGAGTCCCTATAGGGGAGGTTCCTGATTAAGGTTATGGATTTCCCTGGGAAGAAATTGTCTTTTGCTGCTACCCTGTTACTGACATTGTTATACGGAAACATAAAAGTAATGTTATTACGTAAACAAAAATGGTATTTTTCAAGATTCTTTTAATGTTTATTTTTTCATTGTTCAGCGCCACTGACATGTATTTCTTTTCGCAATATTGCAACATACAGAAAAATAATTGCATTTGGATCAAAGTACTCCAAATTATACTGTATTTCATAAAAGTGAGTGCACTCCTCACATCTAAGCGACTAATGTATTACTGTATAATATAGAAAGGAGAACTGCATATACATAAGAGTAATCTGTGCAGTTTTAATAGCAATATATATTTACTGATCACAAAGATTTCCTCCACACACCGCCATTACTGCTGTGTATAAATGGGTTTCTTCACCCTACAGCTGTTCCAGAGATGCCTCATGAAAGTATTGCACATCGACCTATGGAAGTGTTACCTCTCCTACGTGCGAGAAACCAAAGGAAAGTTGCCCAGCTACAAGTAAGATGACTCCTGTAAATATTACTGATTAATATTGAATGGATTAAAAAAAAATCCCCTGTCCTCAGAGAGAAGATGGCTCAGGCATACGACTTTGCCCTGGATAAAATCGGCATGGAAATTATGTCGTATCAGGTTAATAAGATTGTGTTCTATAACATACATTTCTGTTTACTGTGGTTTCCTAATGATTTTTGGTGTTTGTCACAGATTTGGGTGGATTACATCAATTTTCTCAAGGGAGTGTGAGTAATTTTGCCTCCAGTTGTAACTGTAGCAAGTGATGCAGGTCTAATGTTGTTTTATGTTCTATCAGCGAGGCTGTGGGCTCATATGCAGAGAACCAGCGCATCACCGCAGTGCGGCGCGTTTACCAAAGGGGCTGCGTGAATCCCATGATAAACATAGAGCAGCTCTGGAGAGATTATAGCAAATACGAAGAGGTGAGATCTATTTCTTCAAGGTGCTATGTTCTAAGTTATTCTTGAACAATTTTAAATACTTCTCAAAGGTCCCTCAATAGTGTATTTGAAATGTTAAGACCAGGGGTCCCTAAACTAAGGCCAACACCCACAATCCAGACATCCCAAGCTTAAAAAAAAAAAGTATATATGTATTCTATCCATTTTCTACTGCTTGTCCCTTTTGGGGTTGCGGGGGGTGCTGGAGCCTATCTCAGCTGCATTCGGGCAGAAGGCGGGGTAAACCCTGGACAAGTCGCCACCTCATCACAGGACACAGATAAACAGACCACACTCACACAATAGTATTTACATAAATATATATGTGTGTATATATGTATGTTTTAAATTTTGTAATTTTATAATTCATGTATATGTGTGTGTGTGTATATATATATATGTATATGTGTGTGTGTGTGTGTGTATATATATATATGCATGCATGCATATATATATATGTATATATGCATGCATGCATATATATATATATATATATATGCATGCATGCATATATACATATATATATATGCATGCATATATATATATATATATATATTTATGCATGCATGCACCACAGTGGTACAGGGGTTAGTTAGTGCATGTGCCTTACAACAGTGGACCCCAACCACCGGGCCGCAGAATAATTTTGTATTAATTTTTATTTATTTATTTATTTAGATGTATTTATTTATTTTTTTTTTAAAATTAAATCAACATAATAAACACAAGATACACTTACAATTAGTGCACCAACCCATAAAACCTCCCTTTTTCATGACAAAAACCCCCCTTTTTCATGACAAGTTATCGGGACAAATTATCAAGCATTGACCGGTCTGCAGTTACAAAAAGGTTGGGGACCACTGCCTTACAATACGAAGGTCCTGAGTAGCCCTGAGTTCAATCCCGAGCTCGGGATCTTTCTGTGTGGAGTTTGCGTGGGTTCCCTCCGGGTACTCCGGCTTCCTCCCACCGCCAAAAACATGTACCTGGGGATAGATTGATTGGCAACACTAAAATTTCGTCCTAGTGTGTGAATGTAAGTGTTAAAGTTGTCTATCTGTGTTGGCCCTGCGATTAGTTGGCGACTTGTCCAGAGTGTACTACGCCTTCCGCCGGAAAGCAAATGAGATCGACTCCAGCAGCCCTCGCGACCCCAAAAGGAACAAGTGGTAGACAATGGATGGATGGCATTTTTAAATAAATAAAAACATAGCTTAGCAATGACAAAAATAGAATAGCTGATAAAAGCAAATACAAAATAATGATATATTTATAACAGTATATAGAAGACCAGAAAAGTTAGGCTCAGCTGGTTTTAAAAGTGCATAAACATGTGTTTTAAAATCTGATTTAACAGAATCCACTGATTTTTTATTTGTTGGGGAGATTTCGATATTTTGCTGGCTGCAACTGCAGATCATCAATCCATTTTCTACCGCTTATTCCCTTTGGGATTGCGGAGGCCGCTGGTGCCTAGCTCAGCTACAATCGGGCGGAAGGCGGGGTACACCCTGGACAAGTCGCCATCTCATCGCAGGCAACTGCAGATGCTCTTCTATTTTAATTTTAATAAGTTGAGGTAAATTAAGTTTTTATTTTTATTTGAATGAAGAAATTTGATAGACAGCGAATTTTTCACATATTGAACTCAGTTTTGCAAGGCTTTGTTTAAATCTGTTATTGCTCTGAAGGGAAGGCATACTTTTACATATTCTGCGAAACATTGAAACAAATGTTTTTTTTTTAAATGGAACCCACTGGCAGCAAATGCAAAGAAAACAAGACAGGACCTAAAATTCAACCTTAAGGCACTCCACAACCAAGAGGGACTTGTTTGGATGGAAATGACCCAAGTTTATCAGAAAAAGACTGCTCAGTTAAGGACGAATGTAATCAACTGCTTTTAAGTCTTTCACTTGTATCCAGCCCGGACGAAAGGATGTGGTCCACAGTGTCAAAAACTGCCGTCAAATCTACAAGCACAAGCATGGCTGAGCCACCAGAGTCTGTTACTGAAAACAAATCTAAAAATTATACATGTGCGTTTTTATTAAACTTTCACACTTTGTTTGGGGTGACTCAGAGGTGATAAAATATGTGTGAGCAACAAGGTTTTTCCCCTCATGACGTCCAAAAAGATGCCAGGGGGGAACTTGTGACCCCTGGGATCATGCTTTATCAGTATTGTGCTTCAAACATGCTTCTAAAAACTGTGCACTACACAACATGCTCATTGGAGCCATTTATCTTGACTTCTTAATTTTGATTTAAAAAAATCAACATAACTAGTTCCATTCATTTTTGTTTTGTAGGTTGAAGTGTTTTATATGTTGTGCTCCTGAGTTAATGTCACTGCTCAATTTAAATGTATTATTTATGGAGTTTACATATTTACATTTTTCAATATTAAATGGTTCAAGTCGTTAAAAAAATGTTCATAGTTTAAATGTTTATAGTTTTTTATTTTAGGCAAATTGGTGCAGTTTACATTTTTCTTTTTAAGTCTAAAAAACATTGTTAATAAAGTTTTCTGTTATGTCGTAAGTTGATCTGCATACATGTTATATTATTTTTAATGTTACTAAGAATACATTGTTATGCAGAAGTGCACTGATAACAAATGTATGGACAAGTTATATTATTTAGAGTCGTGGCGGGTAGTTTGGGGTGCCGCAAAATGTTTTCTGCTTGGAGGAGTAACACAAAATATATGACAATCACTGTTATTATGCAACAAATATGCATTCCAAAAAATCTGTTTGGCTTATGATTTTAAGAAGAACTAGTCATCAAATTTTACACTGTACAATAACAATAGGTGCTATGATCCAAAAATCGCAATTCAGCGGCAGAATTCTACCGTTAAAAAACAGTTGTAAAGTTTTTCCATCTGCAGTAATACAGCGTAAAAACAACTGTAGATTTTATGGCAAAAAGAATAACTTAATTACCGTAATTTTACCATAAAAAACTTTGGTGTAGTTTTTTCCATTTACAATAATGTACAAACGACCGGAAACATTCTGGTGTCTGAACTTCCAGGTTTTTGCAGTTTTTTGTTTTCTTTTACAGTGTAAGTTAAATAATATACTAATCTAATTAAATGCATTGACAATTGTCCAATAAGCTCATGAGGCAAATCCTACATTTATATTCATACATTATTTACTGATAAAATTGGCCCTCTGGGGGCAGCCATCACTGTGATGTGGCCCTCAATGAAAATAAGTTTCACACCCCTGCAAAACAACAGAGTACGTTGAATGCTGACAGTTGGTTATTTCCCACATCAGGGTATCAATATACACTTGGCTAAAAAGATGATTGAGGATCGAAGCAGAGACTACATGAATGCAAGGAGAGTTGCCAAGGTAAGAAGCTTTGTAAAGACACTTCCCAAAATGAAACGTCAGGATGGTCTTGCTGAACCTGCTGGTGGCTCGCAGGAGTACGAGACTGTGATGAAGGGGCTGGACAGGAACGCCCCCTCAGTGCCGCCACAGAACTCTCCACAGGAATCCCAGCAAGTGGAAATGTGGAAGAAGTACATCCAGTGGGAGAAAAGTAACCCGCTGCGGACAGAAGACCAGACGCTTATCACAAAAAGAGGTATTGTCTGTCTAAAAAGTCTGACTGCAGTTACCATCCACTGATTTTGTATTGGAGCTATGAAACGTTGGACATCTGACCTTTTGTTTCAGTGATGTTTGCCTATGAGCAGTGTCTGCTGGTGCTGGGCCACCATCCTGACGTGTGGTACGAGGCAGCTCAGTACCTCGAGCAGTCCAGCAAGTTGTTGGCAGAGAAAGGAGTATGACACAAACCTTCAATTATTATGCAGGGTCTCAAATATATATCACAGTGGTTCTCAAACTTTTTCCACCATGTACCACCTCTGAAAACACTGGGCCCCCAAGTACCACCAAAATGACCAACATTAAAATACAGTTGCAAAGAAGGCATAAGTAGTCATTAAAAACAAGGCAGAGGTCTTATTTAACAAGTATATTTGATATTTTGGCCACCGTAACATAACACACAGTATGAACAGTAACACTGTTTGAATATTTATTTAGTGATTCTTGGGCATACCCTTAGATTGAGCTCACGTACCACAATTGGTACATTTACCACAGTTCAAATACTCTATTGTAATGCATTTTAAACAACAATGCTCACTTTTGATGTACTATATTTTAAAAGTATTAAAATACACTAAGGGTTTTATTTTTACTCTAGTTTTAGTTTGCAGTCTCAATTTTTTTCCCGTTTTGATCATAAAAGAATCAATAAAACTATTTTAAATGTATGTTAAAATCATTCTTAATCTTCTGAACTGCCGTGTTCGTTACATTGCTCTATTGAGCACAATAATGCTGCTCACGGTGGGGTGTCCAACCTTTCTCCCCCACAGGCAGTGCATGCTGACAAATGAAAAAATGCAATGGCCCCTTTGATACAATTCAGACGTTGAAATTGATCTGGGGAAAAAAACAATTTAGATCAGAATATGCTTGGCTTTAAAAATAAATTAGCTTATCTTTTGTGTTGTATGTGTCAAAGAAAATCGTTTTTTTGCGTTATGTCGATTACACCTAATTAACACTGAATTTATTTCATTTTCAAAACATGTCGAAGGCCAATAAAAACTAACCGCATGCTGCACTTTGAAGAGCCCTAAAATAGAGAAAGATTGCTGCTGGTTGCAGCCAAGGAGGGCATTCTGTTCTTTCTTTCTTTCTTTGTTTTAGTTTATTTAGAACATGAACACACTTACAGCATAATATATCACACAATTTCATATCATTTCACTTTACATCATGTCCGAAAAGGAGTAGGAAGAAGCAAAGCTTATTTAATCCTACTCCTTTAATACTTCAGAGCGTTTACAAATATATCAATTCATTTACTCACTTTGTTATAGTAAATGAACCCTCATGGGTTAAATAAAAACTGTAATGTGTAACAATGTCCTTTAACTAGTCAAACTGTGTCCAGTAGTACCTCAATTTACGGGCTTAATTGGCTATGTGGTGAAGCTCTCAACTCAAAACACTTATGTCAAATCAATTACACATTGAATTGAAGTGAGATCAATTTAATTGGTGTTTGCCTCCCTAAAAAACACCACAATTTTACTATGTACATGCCTTTTAAAGGGAAAAAAACATTTTATTTTAGAATCATTGTTTAAAACAATACAATAGAACAGTGATTTTCAAACTGTGGTACAAAGGCTCCCTCCAGGGTAAGCCAAAAAATCACATGATTTCAGTATAGTGTTTTATATTTCTATATTTAAACACAGTGTTACTGTTCAAACCTTGTGCTATGTTACAGTGACCAAAAATAAAAAATATACTTGCTAAAGAAAACATCTGCCTTGTTTTTAAATGAATACTTAAACCTACTAATCGAAATAGGTTATTTAGGTCTTCAAAAAATTATGAAATTTTATTATTCTTATAGCCCCACCTGTGTGTTCATTTCCATACCTGACGGTTTCGGCCACAACTGTAGCCTTCCTCAGAGGTTGTCACGTGATGTTGCTGGGACATGTCTGGTCACCTGATTTAAACGGTTTTTGGCGCTGTCTTCATGCTTGTAGTAGCAGGCTGACAGTGCCATCTGCAGTCCGACTTCTTCAGGACTGTGTCCTAGGTGTGGGAAAGTTGGTACGTCCCTTCATACTGGTTCACAGTCCGGGCGGCGCGCTTCCGGATCTCAATGGCTTCTCTGATCCAACGATGGTATTTGTGGGTCTCAGATATTTGCGTTGTCCCAATCCATGAGGTGGATCTCATTCTTACAGTTGTCTGATATGGCAGACTTCAGTTGTTCTTGTTCTGCTTGTCGTCTGGTGGCTCGTGTGCATGCTTTTGATGTTTCCTTTTGATGTCCCGTCCCCCCCCCCCGACGTATGGGATTGATTCCACCCTTTGTCTATGGCCCACTTTGGGTGGTTGCAAGTTCTTAGTGCTTTTGTAATGTGCTGTTCCTCTTCCTTTCTGTCTTGTTCCTGGGAGATGAGATTGGTGCGTTCAAAAAGTGTTCTTACGACTGAGAGTTTGTAATTTATGGAGTGTTCCGATGTCCAAAGGAAGTATTGATCTGTGTGTGTGGGTTTCCGATGTATTAGAATTTTTATACTGCCATCCTCCAAATGTTTTATGTCCAGGTTAAGAAAGTTTATTGTGCTGTCCTTTTCTTCCTCATAGGTAAATTTTTATATTGTTTGTTTCATCCAGTGTGTTGAGGTGGTCTGTGAGATCCTGTGTACGTCGTATTTGTATTATTTCCAAGACGTCATCCACATACCTTTACCATAAGGAGGCTTGCAGTGTTCTGGTGCTGTTTTTGAGGGCCTGGGCTTCAAGATCTTCCATGAAAAAGCCACTCATTATGGCCAACAACAAGTCCCCCAAGGCAGATTTCTCCTGCATGTAGATAGTACCCTAGTGCTGGAAGTAGGTTGAAGTGGAGAAAAATTCCAACAGCCTTGTAATGTCTTCAGTGGTGAGCGTGGTCCGTTTTTGTAGCGCTTTGTTCTGTTTTACACGCTTATGGACAATGTGGATGGTGACGGTTATCTGTGTTTTTGTAAGTAAATAAATTACATCGTGTGAAACAAAAAGCATGCACACGAGCCACCAGACGACAAGCACTGCAAGAACAGCTGAAATCTGCCATATCAGACCACTGCAAGAGGGAGAACCACCTCATGGATTGGGACAACACACGTCATCGGCACTGAGTGCAACAAATACCATCGTTGGATCAGAGAATCCATCGAGATCTGGAAGCACGCCGCCCAGACTGTGATCTGGGACAAGGGGCCATGCCAACTTTCCCATACCTGGGACACAGTCCTGAAGAAGTCAAACTGCAGATGGCGCTGTTGGCCTGCTACTACAAGCATGAAGACAGCGCCAAAAGCTGTTTAAATCAGCTCAGCAGAAACGTCACAGGAACAACATGTGACAACCTCTAAGGAAGGCAACAGTTGTGGCCGAAACCGTCAGGTACGAAAACAAACACACAGGTCGGGCTATAAGAATAACAAATTGCTTAGGCATACTACGCAACTGTATTTTAATGTTGGTCATTAAGGTGGTACTTGAAGAGACAGTTTTTTTCTGAGGTGGGACTTGATGAACAAACTACAGTAGTTTTATGAAGTAATGTAATAAAAGTGTACAGTGTTTACCATGGCGGGTGGACTTGTACAGTATCCCTTGATGCGCTGGAGTTGCCAAGTTGGCGAAGAGCTGGTTCATGTTTTTTGTGATTTCTTTCTTTAATTCAATTAATTCCATCCACTTTTTCTCCGCACTGTCCTTCACACTCACTTTCTTTCTTGCTATGGTTGGAATTTCTGAAGTATGTTCCAGCTGTAAGCTATTGACAGCGAGTAAGGCCGGCTGTTTTGGTCGGATCGTAATGGGTATACTTACTGTAACATTTACTTTGTCAACTAATGAGAGGAAATGCTTGTAACAAAATGTTTTGCTTGCAACTTAAAGCATAACAATTAACAGAGAGAAAGCTCTTATCTCAAAACACTCTTAGGTTGAGTTACCACTGCATTTTAAAAATGATCAATTGCATAATATTTCCACATTTTAAACATCTACAGTTCTTGGGCTCTCACTCGATTGTGCTAGTTGTATTTACTAAAGTGCTTTTATTGCTCACAGGACATGAATAACTCTAAGTTGTTCAGTGATGAGGCTGCTAACATCTATGAACGCGCAATCGGAACACTACTGAAGAAGAACATGCTTCTTTACTTCTCTTTTGCAGACTATGAAGAAGTAGGTCAAGCAAGTTCAAACAATTAGAGCATTCCGGTGGAGAATTAATTGGTGGTGTTTGCGTAACAGAGTCGTATGAAGCACGAGAAGGTTCACAACATCTACAACAAACTGCTGGCTGTGGAGGACATCGACCCCACGCTGGTCTACATCCAGTACATGAAGTTCGCCAGGAGGGCGGAGGGCATTAAATCAGGCCGCACTATCTTCAAAAAGGCCAGAGAGGATCTGCGCACACGCCACCACGTATACGTCACCGCAGCACTGATGGAGTACTACTGTAGCAAGGTAAGGCGCTTCTACGGTTACCTGCAAGGTGGCACCATCACTTAAACACATACTCATGTTTTCATTTATTTTTCCCAACAGGATAAATCTGTGGCTTTTAAGATTTTTGAGCTTGGTTTAAAGAAATATGGTGACATTCCAGAGTACATACTTGCATACATCGATTACCTTTCGCATCTCAATGGTAAGTTCTGTTCTCATTACATTTGACTAATGTGTGTTGTTTTGTTGTACTAAAAAAGAAACTTGATGTCGCCGCACTTTTGCTAGGATAGTCTTATCGCAAAGTCGCCGAAAGTTTTAATGTGTAGACAAATGCAAAAAAGTGGCACAGGATATTGATTTACTCAACTGCAGGGAGGCCCAGGACTCAGAAGGGTTGGCCGTCATCTGAACAAAATAGTTTTTTCCATTATTATTATTATACAAATTGTAAAATACATTTTAAATAGGAAAACAATATAGAATAAGAAAAATGTAATATGTTTGTTTATTTTGAACATAGAAACAAGATTACACGATTATAAAGAGCATGTTTACAGTGTCACACAAAGTTCAACATTTCCAAAAAGGAGGAGGAAGAAGCAGATTTTTTTTAATCCAACCCCTTCTCCATGTCATTGCTGTTATTGATACTTTTGTTCACTTCCTGTATTACATCTGTAGCATAAATATATACAGTGGGGAAGGGATTAATATGGCCCCATTCCTGGGTGGATCTCACGTGAGAGGAAGTGGGGTGTCATTCATTTTACAATGCAGTCTGTTTAAAATAACAGACAGCGCCACTCTACAAAGCAATTGACCCCATGGTCAAAGTTGGAATTTCCATTAAACCTATTTTAAGCTATGCAATACCCTACTGCCATCTGGTGGCTAAAGTAAATGGTGCACGCTCCAAATGTGTCACGTTTCATGTGTCAGATAGACCAAAGGGGTCACATAGGGACGGCGTGGGGCAGTGGGAAAGTGGCCGTGCGCAACCCGAGGGTCCCTGGTTCAATCCCCACCTAGTACCAACTTCGTCACGTCCGTTGTGTCCTTGAGCAAGACACTTGACCCTTGCCCCTGATGAGTGCTGGTTAGTGCCTTGCATGGCAGCTCCTTCCATCAGTGTGTGAATGGGTAAATGTGGAAGTAGTGTAAAAGCGCTTTGATTACCTTGAAGGTAGAAAAGCGCTATACAAGTACAACCCATTTATGTTAATCCCTTGTTCTACTGTACATACATAATAAATAATGCTAAACTAATACATCTATATAGAAAGTTATTAAGGGTGTCTATCTGTGTTGGCCCTGCGACGAGGTGGGCCCCACCTTCCGCCCGATTGTAGCTGAGATAGGCGCCAGCGCCCCCCGCGACCCCAAAAAGGGAATAAGCGGTAGAAAATGGATGGATAGAAAGTTATTAAGTCGGTCTATCTGTGTTGGCCCTGCGATGAGGTGGCGACTTGTCCAGGGTGTACACAGCCTTCCGCCCGATTGTAGCTGAGATAGGCACCAGGGCACCCCGCGACCACAAAGGGAATTAGCGGTAGAAAATGGATGGATGGCTGGGTTATGAACAATACATGTATAGTAGATTATTGCTTGTTTTTAAGGTTCAGTATTCTTTTTTTTCTATTGATTTATATAGATATTATATTTGTAAAAGTAAAATGTTAATAGAACATTTCCCACAAATTAAATATGCTAACAAATATTACAAGTGAAAGTAATACAAAACAAAAGGACTATAATAAGAAAATACCTTGTTAGGAACCTAGACAGGCTGGAAAGAAGTGGACTTGATGGGCGTAATCCAAAGGAGCATTGAGTGTAAACATGGACCCACAAAACATGGTGAGACAACTGGAACAATAATGACAGCGACAATCTTTCACAACGCACTGAAAGGTTGCTGACAACATCCGAGTCAGCAACTTTTGCACTTTTTTTACAAGCTGCGGTAGGTGCTGCTTTTTGGGTAGCTAATGTGATACGTTGGTGGTCAGCCATGTTGTTTCGAGCTTCATGACATGTTTAAGGAAGTAATTTATATAGTAATTTCAGCAGAAAGATGGTTTTCACATAGAACGTAAACAAGCCACTAATAAACACAATGAAACATTATCTGTAAAAATGTAACTTATTTCTACCTTCTTACTTCCCTGCAGAGGATAACAACACCAGAGTTCTGTTTGAACGTGTCCTCACCTCAACTAACCTCTCGCCGGAGAAGTCAGGGTACATCAAGTGTTTATACATACATACATACACACACACACACACATATATATATATATATATATATATATATATATATATATATATATATATATATATATATATATATATATATATATATATATATATATATATGTATATATATATGTATATATATATATATATATATATATATATATATATATATATATATATATATATATATATATATATATATATATATATATATATGAATCACATGGTTGTCTCATATATCTTCTGTTGGTTTCCTTATCAGTGAGATCTGGTCTCGTTTTCTGGCCTTTGAGAGCAACATAGGAGACCTAGCCAGTATCTTAAAGGTGGAGCGGCGCCGGTTCGCCACCTTCAAGGACGAATATGAAGGCAAAGAGACAGCCTTGCTGGTCGACAGATACAAGTTCATGGACTTGTACCCCTGCTCTGCCAGTGAACTCAAGGCTCTCGGGTACAAGGTGTGTATTTAATGAAATTTGTCAACGGGTTGTGCTTTGGAAAACATTAATCAAAAACATCAAAATTTGACTTTTAATTTGTTTACCTGAAATATGAGTTACTAAAGCTAATATGCTAACATGCTAATGTTGACATGCCAACATATAGCATGCGTCAAGTACCGAAATATATGACTAAGGGTGTATATCTCCATGAATAGCTTTTAAAAAAGCTAACTTTAGCATGCTAACAATAAGCATGTGTCAAGTACAAAAATATATGACAAAGGGTGTATACCTTCATAAATATATTTATATATATAATATATATATATATATATATATATGCATATATATATATATATATATGTATATATATATATATATATATATATATATATATATATATATATATATGTCTTGACTGGATTATCCAGAGAATAGTGCTCGATACCGTGGTAGAGCGCAATATGTAGGTGTGGGAAAGAGATGTAGTAGTCTTGTGATTTTTTTCCCACACCTACATATATATATATATATATATATATATATATATATATATATATATATATATATATATATATATATATTTTTTTTTTTTTTTTTTTTTTTTTTTAAAGCTAACATCTATCCATTTTCTACCACATGTCCTCTATCGGGGTCATGGGTGGTGCTGGAGTCTATCCCAACTGTACTAGGGTAGCATGCTAACAGTAAGAATGTGTCAAGTACCAAAAAATAATGTTAAAGTGTATACCTGCAAAATTTGCCAAAAAAGCGAGCATGCTAGCAATTGACTGACACTCGTAAGGAATATTTTGACTTTAGAATGGTGGAGAAAAGTGTGGAAGTTTGAAAAAGTCCACATTTCAAATTGGAAAATATATCTCAGAAAATGTGGAATTCCTGAAAAAGTAAATAAAGAAAAAAGAATGGTAGCATTCGTGTCATGAATGAGCAGAACATTTTGAAAGTGGAATAATTGTAATTAATAATACTTTAATAATGACAATTAAAATATTTTATGCAAACACAAAAACAAAGTTAATAAAAATAAAAAAATGAACCGTCCTCATTTTCAGCCGCCCTTCCGACACAAACACACAGACACAGTTTGAAATCACAAAACTCTTTAACAGCCGGGCTACTCCAATAATGAAATTCAATTTACCTTGTTGATTCATTTTCTTGGCATGCAGCAGAAGAAAGGGGGAGGAGGCAATGTCGACAATGCTGTGGATACTACCTGAAGTTTTAAACCACACATCGCTTGTCCATTGCTTTCTTTGGATTTGTGTTGAGATAGCTAGAAAAATGTAGTAAAAAGGCTAAAAAAGCACACAAAGTATCACCGACTGAATAAGTACCGGAGATCAACAAGCCCGCCCACATTGGATATGCTGCCGGGCATAAAATGTCTGGATAAAACACTGTACACCGAGAGCAGTTTTGTACACCAAAGTATATTTCTATTGGGTCTGTGGAGATGTTCATACAGTGAGGGGTTTGTGAATCAATGTTCCACTGTAATCATGACCAACCTGCTCAAGGTCTTATGAGTAATTAATTGCTGAGTCCTACCACAAAAGGTCTTGCAAACCAGGTTTTGACAAATGTCCACTGTTGTGTGGAGCGGGTACACAAAACAAACGAAAAATTAATGCATCCAAACCACGTGTGTTCTTGTGTGTTTGAAGGACGTGTCTCGTTCCAAACTGGCATCGCTGCTTCCCGAGACGGTGGTGGCGCCATCCTTGCCCACGCGGAAGGACGACTTGGACAGAAAACCGGAGTACCCCAAACCGGACACCAATCAGATGATCCCCTTCCAGCCGCGCCACCTCGCCCGTGTGTACTCGTCATCCTGTTTTCGCCGCCAAGATGCCTTTCTACTCACCTTTTTGGTGTGTCCACAGCTGCAGGCCTGCACCCTGTCTCTGGCGGAGTCTTCCCTGTCCCCCCTGTGGCCGTCATTCTGATGAAGCTGCTGCCCCCTCCTGGATGTTTTAACGTCAGTACAGTGACAAGCATAATGGTTGCTGCATTCTTGTGTGCGGATTCTAAAGCTCTTCCCTGCAGGGTCCCTTTGTTCAAGTGGATGAGCTCATAGAGACGTTCAAGAAATGCACACTTCCTGAAAGTAAGTCACATGACACCTCACTTTTTTTGTTTAATATCCCGAATGTAATAATCGACGTTTACCTCCGCAAAGCTGTCCAAGCTGCTGTCGAGCTCATCACAGGCCGACTCCCAGACGCCAGCGGGGAAGGCAACGGCCCTATGGAGAACCACGCCGCCGCCAAGTCCCTGAAGAGGCCCAACGCCGACTCGGACGAAGAAGACGACAAAGGTGCGGTGGCGCCGCCCGTCCACGACATCTACCGCGCTCGCCAGCAGAAGAGGATCCGGTAAGGAAGAGCCTTACAAGAATGTACTAAGCGGCCAAAGGAGAGGAATATTTGTTGCGTTCACACACTTAACCTGAGTGTCCTTGTGTTTTTATGTTGAAAGACTGATCAAGATACTGTACAAAGTTTTTAAGTCATCAGCTGTGACACACAGCTCCGTTTTGGCCTTGTGATGTTCCAGTGGCGGAAAATATTTTTACATAACTGGATCCATCCAATGATTCCTTTCAATAAAAGTGTACAATAAGTCCAACGTCTGTTTCTCTTTTCTTTTGGAACCTTCATATTCTGATTAAAAACTACAATGCTCTAAGTGTCCACTAGAGAGCAGTATTTGACACTTAGTAAAGTGAAAGCCATCCGTCTGTCCATTTTTTACCGCTTGTCCCTTATGGGGTCGCATTTTACTTCAAACATTTAAAAAAGAATATGTTTTATAAAATAGTAATACATTGTATTATCAAAAATACTGTACATGGTATATAATATAGAATTATTAAATTATTTTAAAGCTTTATAATCAAAGTAATATGAGATTTACAATTTAAAACAACCAATTTTGTTTAGCTGAAAACATGTTAAAAAAAAATCCAAATCCAAAATGTATCTATTATAAGATCATTTTACAGTGTCTTGTCCCATTTTAAACACTGTCACCTAATATATTAGCTGTAAAATGTTTTTAAAAACCTAATTTGTTTAAGGAAAAATAAAAACCATGGTCAGTACTAGGGCTGTTCCTGGTCCGATATCAGCAAAAAAGAAAAAAAAAAAATCGGATGATATTGATTTACATCTCAAATCTGATATGATCTCTGATACAAGCAGTCCTGCAGCACGTTTTACTTGTGCGAAGCTGGACAGCCAGTTAACATCTTAATGTCCTCCAATAAGTGCACAAGTTGGCCTTTACTCCTGGGATTGTGCATCCATCCATGGATTTTCTACCGCTTGTGTCCTTTTTGGGATCACGGGGGGTGGCTATCTCAGCTGCATTCGGGTGGTAGGCAGTGTACACTGGACAAGTCGCTGGGTTTGTGCGAGTATCAGCAAATCTAATTAATGCCACACATTATGACCTACTGCAGATAGTATATGGTCAAAAGCTTACAAGTGTTGTATAGACGAATTGTAAGCGTTAGACAATGATCATCTTGAATAGTTCAAACATTTACATTAACTGCTACTCTCTGGTGAATTACAATTGAATCAGAAGACTTTAAATATGAGAATTAATTTGTATGTATTTATTTTTCTGTACTGGTAGCTGTAGCTGCCAGTTGTGGTGGCATCGCGTCGAGCGCAGAAGTTGCCTTGTTGGTCACGCCAAAGAAGTGTGGCATTGTACCTTAACGACACACAGGAGTGACCATGTGTTGTTCACTCTTCCATTTGGCCGCACACAACTGGGGAAAAGTGTTTTTGTTTCCTCTGCTCCCTTCACATGAAACATGTTGCAAAAAGACTTGAAACTAATTTAACTTACTTCTTAAACACTTTTAAGGCTAACTGTTTTTGTTAATTTTAACATAACTGTATCTTCTGCTGCCTCCTGGTAAAGAAGATTTGTTTATATCTCAGAGGAACTTTCCTGGTTAAATAAAGGTCAAATAGAAATTGAAAAAATTGTAAACTACTGCCTGCCTTTATTCGCCGACTTCCATCCATCCATTTTCTACCGCTTATTCCCTTTTGGGGTTGCGGGGGGCGCTGGCGCCTATTTCAGCTACAATCGGGCGGAAGGCGGGGTACACCCTGGACAAGTCGCCACCTCATCGCAGTATTCGCCGACTTGTGATTGGCTAACAGCATGTGTGATTTCCCAGCATTAAATATTATTAATACATGTTTTAATGTTTAGTAATATCATTTAAGCATTAAATCCTTTAAATGCTTTTTTAATGACTTGCGGAAACCCTGTTCTTGTATTTTAGTCAATTAATTTACAAAAAATAAACAAGGTGGCCTGTAGACCACGTGGAGCGAGCAGCTACACAACAGCTAAGCACACAATAGCACACCAGCTAGAAATATGTAATTAGTGCCCTTTATTGAACAATATTGCAGTCTAAAACGTGACATTTGTCAATGTAGACAAATGTCAAATGAGTATAGTTGCCTTTTACTTACGGTACATATACAGTGCAGGCCAAAAGTTTGGACAAATCTTCTCATTCATTGCGTTTGTTTTATTTTCATGACTATTTACATTGCAGATTGTCACTGAAGGCATCAAAACTATGAATGAACCCATGTGGAGTTATGTATTAACAAAGAAAGGGGAAATAACTAAAAACATGTTTTATGCCATCCATCCATTTTCTTCCACTTATCCCCTTGGGGGTCGCTGGTGCCTATCTCAGCTACAATCGGGCGGAAGGCGGCGTACACCCTGGACAAGTCGCCACCTCATTGCAGACATGTTTTATGGTTTCTTCAAAATAGCCACCGTTTGCTCTGATTACTTTTTTGCACACTCTTGGCATTCTCTCAATGGGCTTCTAAAGGCAGTCAACTTAAATGGTTTTCACATCACAGGTGCAATTTATCAGGGCTTATTAGTGAGTTTCTTGCTTCATCAATGTTGTGTTGTGAATGAGAAGGTTTGTCCAAACTTTTGGCTTGTACTGTACAGTCTCCAAGACAGAAAAGAGAGTATCCAGTAACAAACGTGTCCGCATCATTCAACTTACCGCGTCATGCGCTTATCTCAATGGATTATTGTGGCCAGTAGTTGTCACCAAGAAACAATTACCACACCACTTTAAAGGGAACATAAATCCATCCCAGAAAATTAATACGAAATAAATTTGGGAGTTTTTACATCTACTGTTGTTCTCTGTTGAACTAATTCCATTGGATGAAACCTTTTGTCACATCTCACACTGCAAAAATGATGAAAGCATGTTTGATTTGTGCTGGTATCGTATCGGATCAACACTCACGGGTCCAATATCGGTATTGTATCGGAATGCATTACAAACTAGAATGACGTCATTAAGTCTCATTGACAATACTTGTCCACTCTTCCATGCAAAGGATTCTCCTGTGTTTTTGCACCACAACTCTATTGCCATAAAATGTAACGTGCATGTGATAACGTGTACAAAAAATATTTGTATGTGTCCTGACTGGTGGACTAAATACCACTTTTATTTTTTTTAACCTGCAAACAAGCATGGGAACGCTTTAGTGGCCTCCTACTAACAAGGCAGCCTTAAACAACATCCCTGACCACATGACTGAGCTGAAACTAAGCTTTTGGGGTTCCGATGCCCACAGGGAGGACATTCTTATGACTCCCTCCGACTGTTTACAAAACCGCAACATCAGACTTTCAAATTTGCGTCCGAAGGTTTTCTCAGACGCAGCTGGTCTGCATCACATTGTTTATTGTTAACATAACATAACCATTGCAAAGGCACTGATATTACCAGTGGAGGAACAACACATGTCCGTGTCCTGCATAAATATTTCACTTTTTTTTTTAAATGCCCTAAAATATCACAGTTTAATCCGGATTTCTTCAGACTATTTACAGAAAGGCAATCCGTACCTTCAATTGCACATCATTATATCACATTGTCATGTAGCACCATGTTCATGCTGGAAAACTTATTGCCAAAATACTGCACAACAATGTCCGGGTGGCCTTTGTAAAATTGTCCGAGAAGGCGTTGCTTTTCTTTGGGAGGCAGGGTGGGATTCTCGTGGATGGTCTGCAGGAAGGAGCGTAGTTCCTCTTTCGTGTCTTTTTCTACATTAGTGTAAGCTTCCCCGCTCTGTCTGCTGCAATATGTGAGTCCTAAACACACATAGTCAGACAGTTGATATCATCAATATTATTATGATTACAGTGTGAAATGTGCATACCTGTTATGACATCTGTTTCCTTGCCATTTGCAATGTTCTTTAATCTGTCGCTCACCATCTTGTGTAACAAAACAGGAACCTGGTGGCAGAAAATAAGACTGTATTTTACATTTTTACAATGTTCCCTTTTCTTTTCAAAATGACGTATTATACTGTATACATTAAATGTAATTGTTTAGCTTTAATAATCATTGGAGTGCATTAGAAAGCGGAATCACCAGACTTGGAGTATGTTCATTCAGTTGTTTAATTTTGTAGAAAAAAACAACAACACATAATACACATGAGACAATACTATAATCATTTTAGATTGCATCTTTGTGGCTTTAAGAAACACTAAAATAAATCAAGAAAATCATCTATGGTGGTCACTAACGGTTTCATTTATAGATCAAGTAAAAAAAAAAGAAGAAAAATAACATATGTATATACATACATATGTATACATATACACCTTCTTATTCAATGCATATTATTTATTTCCACGACTATTTAGATTGTAGATTGTCACTGAAGGCATCAAAACTATGAATGAAAACACATGTGGAGTAATGTTCGTAACAAAAAAAAGGTGAAATGACTAAAAATATGTTTTATATTCTAGTTTCTTAAAAATAGCCACCTTTTGCTCTGATTACTGCTTTGCACACTCTTGGCATTCTCTAAATGAGCTTCAAGAGGTAGTCACCTAAAAGTGTTTTCACTTCACATGTGTCAAAGTTTTGTTGCCTTCAGGGACAATGTACAATGTAAATAGTCATGAAAATAAAGAAAATGCATTAAATTGAGAGGGTGTGTCCAAACCAAACTTTTGGCCTGTACTTTATATGTTTGTGTGTGTGTGTATATATATATATATATATATATATATATATATATATATATATATATATATATATATATATATATGGATGTATATATATACACATCCATATATATATATATATATATATATATATACACACATCTATATATATATATATATATGTAGATATGTATATATATATACACATCTATATATATACAGTATATACATACATATATATATGCATCTATAAATATACATATATACATTTATATATATATATATACACATCCATATATGTATAGATATATATATAGATGTATACATATATATATATAGATATATAGACATATATACATACACACATATATACATACACACACACAAACACACATAAATATATTATATATATATATATGTCTATATACATATATATATATAAATATATATATGTATATATACAGTATTTATATATATATATATATATATATATATATATATATATATATATATATATCCATCCATCCATCATCTTCCGCTTATCCGAGGTCGGTTCGCGGGGGCAACAGCCTAAGCAGGGAAACCCAGACTTCCCTCTCCCCAGACACTTCGTCTAGCTCTTCCCGGGGGATCCCGAGGCGTTCCCAGGCCAGCCGGGAGACATAGTCTTCCCAACGTGTCCTGGGTCTTCCCCGTGGCCTCCTACCGGTTGGACGTGCCCTAAACACCTCCCTAGGGAGGCGTTCGGGTGGCATCCTGACCAGTTGCCCGAACCACCTCATCTGGCTCCTCTCGATGTGAAGGAGCAGCGGCTTTACTTTGAGTTCCTCCCGGATGGCAGAGCTTCTCACCCTATCTCTAAGGGAGAGCCCCGCCACACGGCGGAGGAAACTCATTTCGGCCGCTTGTACCCGTGATCTTATCCTTTCGGTCATGACCCAAAGCTCATGACCATAGGTGAGGATGGGAACGTAGATCGACCGGTAAATTGAGAGCTTTGCCTTCCGGCTCAGCTCCTTCTTCACCACAACGGATCGGTACAACGTCCGCATTACTGAAGACGCCGCACCGATCCGCCTGTCGATCTCACGATCCACTCTTCCCTCACTCGTGAACAAGACTCCTAGGTACTTGAACTCCTCCACTTGGGGCAGGGTCTCCTCCCCAACCCGGAGATGGCATTCCACCCTTTTTCGGGCGAGAACCATGGACTCGGACTTGGAAGTGCTGATTCTCATTCCGGTCGCTTCACACTCGGCTGCGAACCGATCCAGCGAGAGCTGAAGATCCCAGTCAGATGAAGCCATCAGGACCACATCATTTGCAAAAAGCAGAGACCTAATCCTGTGGTCACCAAACCGGAACCCCTCAACGCCTTGACTGCGCCTAGAAATTCTGTCCATAAAAGTTATGAACAGAATCGGTGACAAAGGACAGCCTTGGCGGAGTCCAACCCTCACTGGAAATGTGTTCGACTTACTGCCGGCAATGCGGACCAAGCTCTGGCACTGATCGTACAGGGAGCGGACCGCCACAAGACAGTCCGATACCCCATACTCTCTGAGCACTCCCCACAGGACTTCCCGAGGGACACGGTCGAATGCCTTCTCCAAGTCCACTATATATATATATATATATATATATATATATATATATATATATATATATATATATATATATATATATATATATATATATATATATATATATATATAATATGTTCATTAGACTGCAGTTAAAAAGGAGGGTTCACACCTTGGAGAGCTATTGCACCAGGTGGATTGACATGAATCATGGCTCCAACACAATAAATGTCAATTGAAACCAAGGAGAGGATTATCAAACTTCTTATCATCATGCATTGTTGCAAAAAGAAGTTGACTGTTCACAGTCTGGACCAAGTCACAAAAACATGAAGGATTTAAAAGGCAGGCATACTGGTAGACCAAGGAAAACATCAAGCGTCAATACATAAAACTTAAAGCAAAATGTCTTGACAACAGAAAATGCACAGCAAAACAAATGAAGAACAAATGGGCCGAAACTGGAGTCAGCTTCCGTCAGAAAACGCCTGAAGGAAATGAGATTTAAATATAGAAAAGCTAAACGAAAGCCATTGTAAAACATGTAAACAGGAAAAAAAAGGTTTAATTGGGCTAAGGAAAAAGCAATTGTGGACTATCAATGACTGGATGAAAGTCATAGTCAATGATGAATTGCGAATCTGCATTGGGTAAGTTAATGATGCAGAACGTTCTGTTTGATGTTGTTCCAATGAGATTTACGAAGACGACTTCCTGAAGAAAAACGTGCCCATTTCCACAGTCATTGATAATACGGGGCTGCAGGTCAGGTAATGGCACTGGGGAGATGGCTGTCATTTCATCTCAAATATATGCACATTTTGGACACTTCATATTCCTTCAGTTGAAACAATGTTTGGGAATGATGACATCATGTTTAAGATATCACTGCAATTTTCCATAGAGCAAAACTGAAAACTTCCCTTGAAGAAAGATGCGTAAGTAAGGTCAACATCATGACCTGCAAACAGTCCGGATCTCAACCCGATTGAAAATCTAAAGTGAGAATTGAAGAAAATGGTTAATGTCAAGACTCCAGCCTGCATAGCTGATCTGACAAGAGCAATCAGAGAAAGTTGGAGCAAGACTGATGAAGAGTACTGTTTGTCTCTCGTTAAAGCCATGCTTCTAAGACTGCAAGCTGCTATAAAACCCAAAAGTAGTGCAACAAAGTAATATTGGTTTGCTGTACTGTTGTTGGTTTGTTTGTTTTTCATGATTCCGTATTATTTTCTCACAGAATTTAGTAATTCCATATTTTGAACTGTGCTTGATCTAAAAATGAAACCACAATTTATTAGCTTGATTTCTTTAAGTGTTTCTTAAAGCCAGAAAGCTGCCATTTAAAATGACTAAAGCTTTTGTGTCATGTGTGCTAACTTCTTTGTTCTACAAGATGACACAACTGAATGAACACCCTCCAAGTTTGTTGAGTCTCTCTTTTTGCCAGGGGTATGTACAGTAAATACTTCAAATAAAAATACTGCCATCTTGTGGAGGTAATAGAAACCTAGGAGTTAGATATGGATTTGGCCGAAGTTAGAGCTTTTAAGACTATCGTTATATCCTAATAATGCATGTTATTGACACATTCTGGCAAAGACATCCTAAACAAAACGCAGTGTCCTTGCTAATGGCTATTGCCCCTCCACAGTGCAACTTCTAAATCACTAATCCTCACCTCGATAGCGGCAAATCAACTACGTTTCTTACAAGTATCACTATCACTGGAGGACCTGAAGACGAGGAATAGCTGAGCATGCTACAAAACAGATTGTAGGAGCGCCTCTAACTGCTAAGCTAGAGAGAACGCAAACAAAGGTGAGCAGATTGATACAGATAGCGATAGTATCAATACCAAGCACAGTATCAGAATTAGCTTGATACTACGGTGGTTGGATGGATATTTTTTTATAATCGCAAAATAAGAACCGATGGTATTTAGTTATTTTGAAGTATCGAATTTTTGATATATTTTGTATGTAAAACAGGGTGATTATCCATCCATCCATTTTCTACCGTTTGCAATTATGTAAATATTAACTGATATTGTCGGATTACAGTTGTGATCAAAAATGTTATCATTTAATGAGTATGAAAATGTGAAGTATCAGTATTTATATGGCCAATATTGCCCGTGTAACTACTTGGTATCGGATCGATACTCAAATTTGTAGTATCGCCAACAATTCATGTAAAATATCCACACAACAAAAAGAATAAGGGCTTATTGCATTTTAACATAAGTGTAGATAGAACCATGTTACAACAGGAAGTAATCAGATATCAACACTAAATTAGCAAGTATATTAATAATAGTTTTGGGAAAATAATAAATGAATAAATAAATAAATGGGTTGTACTTGTATAGCGCTTTTCTAATACGATCATAAATGACGCTATATATTACAGCAGATGTCAGCAGCCAAATTCTTTATAAAAGTCTTTGTAAAAGTTTTCAAATAATTCTATTATTGTATATGCCAAATAATATATCGTAATTATGGCAGGAGGCTGCAATATATTGCCCTGCGATGAGGTGGCGACTTGTCCAGGGTGTACCCTGCCTTCCGCCCGATTGTAGCTGAGCTAGGCGCCAGCGCCCCCCGCGACCCCGAAAGGGAATAAGCGGTAGAAAATGGATGGATGGATGGATGGATGGATGGGCTTCAATATATATCGAAATATAGTTTTTAGGCCGTATCCTGATCCTGAAATGTTTATACTAATTAATAATAATAATATGCCTACCCATGAAATACTTGACTTTCAGTGAATTCTAGCTATATAATTTATTTTATTATATATATAAATAAAAGAAATAGTTGAACTTCAGATGGCACCTATCAAATACACAGTAATAAAAACACAGTTGTTTTAATAACTGTACTCAATAACCAGGCGAGGTGATGAAGTTTTGTCTCTTTACTGTGGGCTTCAGAACAGACTCCCTCACTTGCCGTCAGGTGCCCAACACCACGTAAATCGTTGGCCAATAAAAAAGGAACCCCATAACGCTATAGCAAACATTCACTAGGAGATGGCAACAGACAACATAGTCCACTCTATTACAGACGGCGTCGCCATGCATGTAACTTCCTCGTTCTTCTGCTTCGTCTCCTTGTGTGTGCAGTTTTTTATTCAAATCTGTAGATGTTGTAACATGATTGGGCAGGCAAGCTGTTTATATAGTGGGAAACCGGACGTGAAAACAGGCTGTCCCCACTCAGGTCAGCATGGAGCTGAAGGGGGCGTGGCCTCCAGCTCCGGCTGAATTTCGGGAGATTTTCGGGAGAAAATTTCTTCCGGGAGGTTTTCGGGAGAGGCGCTGAATTTCGGGAGTCTCCCGGAAAATCCGGGAGGGTTGGCAAGTATGACTATGGTGCGGTTTGTTTTCCGGTGGTGCAAATCGACTGGACCGGACATGGCGTGAAGGTAATGACATCTTTTAATTTTAACAAAAAAAAAAAAAAAGGAACAAACGAAAGGCGCTCACAGCGGAGGTACAAAACTTGGCTAAGAAAAAAAAAACTATTACTATAACGTAAACCATGGACATAAAACAAAACTTGCAAACTATGGCATGAATAACGAAAACTTGGAACGAGAAAAGAGCATGGATCGTCAGCATGGATAACAAGGGTGTGTAGAGGGTGATGTCGCCAGTCTTACTGCCTGGCAACTGCAGGCTTAAATAGTGCTGTGGTGAGTCCAAGTGAATCAGGTGCGTGACATGACAGGTGAAAACTAATGAGTTGTCATGGTGACGAAAACAAACAAGAGTGCACAATGAGTCCAAAACCAAACAGAACGTGACCACAAAACATGACAATCATGTTTTCGTTTTACCACTATTTAATACTATTTGGTACCTTAAAAAACACTATAATTCTAAGGCTTTATTAGTAATACATTACAATAATAAATATATCATTAGATGCGTTAAATACAGTGTGCAAGTGTCCAATGTGTGTGTAGTCAGTGAAGGCAGGATGGAAATATTAAAAAGGAGCACAGACAAAAGCGGTATTATTATATTGGCTCCCACTGCATCTCTCTTACGTAACTTACTGCCTCCTTCCTGTTAGGAAGTTCTTTTTTTCTTGTTTGCTTCTAGGCAGACAGATGCATCGAGTTTTATGGAACCTGTTTTAAGCAGCTCCTGATGTGGCTGCGGGGCTCAAACCCGCGTAAACAGCCTGTTATCGTGGTCTGAAACATGCTCTCGCTGAGAGCGTGATGCTTATCGTGCTCTGACGCACACGCAGAAGACTCACTTTGAACAGGTCACAGTGGTTGTCCATCATGAACAGAACCATCAGGTCCACTTTGCCCTTGGAGAGTCTCCTGCTGTAGACGATGGCGCTGGAGAACGACCTCTTCACTGCCATGCGGTTCTCGATCTGAGGAGAGCGCGTGTGGTTGGTCAACAACTCCGCCAATGAAGTTACAGTGGTGCCTCAACTTAAGAGTGTTTTGAGATAAGAGCTGTAAGTTACAAGCAAAACTTAGAGTTAAAAACATCCGCTGAACCCGGTAAGATCCGCCCAAAACATCTGGTTTCACTCTTTAGCCTTAGCTTGTAGCTGCTCGTTATGGGGTATACAGTACTTGTATGGCGCTTTTCTACCTTTTTAAGGAACTCAAAGTCCTTTGACGCTATTTCCACATTCACCCATTCACACACACATTCACACACTGATGGTGGGAGCTGCCATGCAAGGCCCTAACCATGACTCATCAGGAGCAAGGGTGAAGTGTCTTGCTCAAGGACACAACGGACGTGACTAGGATTGTAGAAGGTGGGGATTGAACCAGAAACCCTCTGGTTGCTGGCACAGCCACTCTCCAGTCCCAAGTCTACGGTGCTAGTCTGCACTGTACTGAAGCGGAACGAGTCCATCACCTGCCAAGAATGTTAAAATAATGCCTCAAGGGCAGAAATTTATTCATGAAAGTAGGAAAACTCCGCTACTGGTGTGTTTGACGGAGAAGCGGCTTTTTGGAAGGCAATACCGTAGAAGTCCACTCGCCAAGATAAATGCTGAATATTATTACGTTACATTGTAAAATTACTATCGTTGTTAGTACTACATTATATTGTACAGCAATACCTCGTTTACCGCTGTTAATTGGTTCCAGACATGACCGCGATAAATGAATTATTTCATGTATCATATAATATTTCATAGCTTGAACGCAAAAAAAAAACATTTTATGACTTTCTAAATACAGTAAATTTCGGACTACAAGCCGCTAACTTCTTCCTACAATTTGAACCCTGCGGCTTATAAAACAGTGCGGCTAATTAGTGGATTTTTCTTCGCTGACGGGCATAATTCCAATATTAGTGGGAACAAATATGGGGTAAAAATAAATAACACAACAGGTAATAAAGGAAAAACAAACAACTGAAATAAACAGACTACTATCCAATAAAAACAATAAGCATTCCTGTACAATATACGAAACACTATAGAAATACAAAATACTGTACAATATACAGAACAAGACAAGAGTACCGGAGTAATAAATAACAATCAGTGTCGGACGTATTGCACAGTACGGTATTAGGGTATCACCTGATTTCTTATCCAGCCATCCGTTTTTTTTTTTTGTAAAAGGCATGTTACATGTTAAAATTCTACTATTTTGGTGGGTCTCAGCATGGAATAAATTGATTTTGATTAATTTCAGTGATTGAGGTACTGTTGTAATGTGGCTTCGCCGGTAATACACACACACACACACACACACACACACACACACACACACACACACACACACACACACACACACACACACACACACACACACACACTCACACACATTCTTGTATTTGTTGCCTTCTTGAGACCTCCGAAAAATGCCTACCTCTTTATGACCACCCTTTCTAGATATATAAAGATTTGTATTTAAACATTAATAATATATACTTATGATGCAAATATAAAAAAAGCTTGTTTAGAAAAATGAGTTGGAATTTCACGAGAAAAATTTTGAATTTTAGCAGTATTTTGATAAAAGTTTGAATCTTACTCAAAAACAGTTGCAATTTCCCAAGAAAACGCTTAAAATTTTGGCAATTTTGTGAATTGAGTTGTAATTTTACTCAACAAAAGTCACAATTTCATAAGATTTTTTTTTACATTTTAGCAGTATTATAATAATAATCGGAATTGTACTTGGCAAAGTTATGACAATAGTCATCATTTTACTCAAAAAATTTCACTATTTTACAAGAACAACAAAAAAATTGGCAATATTGTGATAAAAGTTAGAATTTCATATGACAAATGTAGCCATTTTGCACTAAAATGTAATGTAAAATAATAGTTTTACATTAAAATATGATATTTTAAGACAACATATTGCATTATTGCAGAAACAGAAATATGAGAAATTGTTCCCAATTTTATAAGAAAAAAGTCGACAAATTGTGAGAAAAAGACTGCTATCAGTTAATTTTTTCTTTTTTTTTTTGTTTGTAATTGGGGGTTTAATCTTCATTATTTACTTGAACTTATTGCAGTATGTCTCTATATACATATATTTCTTTTTTTTTTTAATAAACTGTGGCCAAAGGGGGCGCATTTCAATGTCTTACACATACCTGTTATTTCATATGTTGACCAGAGGGGAGCACTTTTAAAACCGACACAAAGTCAGTTTGAAAAAATCCCTCCTTTTTGGGACCTCCCTAATGTTTATAGATTTCACCACCAGGGGTGCAAATGACACACTTTAAATTTTTACACACACTTGTTATTTCATATGTTGACCAGAAGGGGAGCACTTTTAAAACCGACACACAGTCAATTTGAAATACCCCTTCTTTTTGACACCACCCTAATGTTGATAGATTTCACCACCAGGGGTGCAAATGAGACATTCTCTATTAGATGAGATGTTTTTTCCGTATTGGGACCATGATTTATGTCCTAACTTGTTTACCGGTCCTCATATGGAAGGTACTCAAGAAGGGTAGAAATACAAGTGTACACACACACACACACACACACGCACACGCACACGCACGCACGCACACACACACACACACACACACACACACACACACACACACACACACACACACACACACACACACACACACGCACACACACACACACACACACACACACACACGCACGCACACACGCACGCACACACACACACACACACACACACACACCTCTTTGTGCAGTTTGATGTCCTGCGTTTTGCCGGCGACAGCCATGAACCTCAGCAGCCGTCGAAGCTCCTCCATGCTGCGAGAGTCCTGCAGCTTCAGGGTGAGCTGCAAGGCCTCCAAAGCTTGCTCCAACTTACCGTTCACTAACAGCACATAAAACGATGATCAGTATGAGGCGACGGGGAAGAGACATCTTGTAAAAAAGATAAACACCACCTAGAATCTAGGTCCCAGATCTTCTCACCTAGAAGCTCCGAGATGCCCGAATGGATGTCCAACACGTGGTTGCTAAGCAGAGGCGGCTGGTCGGCTCGAGCGTAATGCTGAGCCAGCACGTCGTAGAGCAGCCTCTTACACCGCACCAGGTCGCCGGCGCGGCCTGCCAAACCTCGACTGACCAGGACCACTTGTTCATCAGGGAGAAACTCCAGACAGTCCACCGCCCCAGACATCCACTCATCTTCACTGAGGGACAGTTAGGAGGGAATGACCAACATGATGATGATTATAAAAACATTGTATTGCTGACACTTCCTGTTTACACTTGGTGGGCAAACATTCAAAATGGTTCTTGTTCATGTTAGCAGCAGCTACCCTGATGCAGCGTGTTTTCATGTCATTTATTTCCATCTGGTTGGGACATGAATTTATTACCGTGGACCCCGACTTAAACAAGTTGAAAAACGTATTCGGGTGTTACCATTTAGTGGTCAATTGTACGGAATATGTACTGTACTGTGCAATCTACTAATAAAAAAAGTATCAATGAACCATGAAAGACAACGTTGGACTCGTTTGTGCATAGGGACGTGTACCTTTACATTTGAATCCATACGCTACCAATTCCTGGAACCTGGGAATCGATAATACATGTGCGGAGGGGGGTGTGCCCTGCGGGCCTGCCGCAGACCGTAGTGTGCAAGGACCGACCTCGAAGACAGCGACAGGTGATTGGATAACAAGGCCCACCTGGGCCATCCACTCACTGGATGGCCCAGGTAGGCCTTGATATCCAATCACCTGTCGCCTCAACACCGCGTCAACACCCGTGGAGACACCCTTCCAACTATCAGGTACTATTAGCAGCAGCCGAAACGAGAGACGGGGTTGGAGTTGGAGTTGGAGTGGGAGCCAGAGAGAGAGAGAGACAGATGCAGGAAAGACATTTTGCTGGAAAGCAAAAATCTTTCACTAATTGATGAAAAAAAAAACAGGGTTGTACCCCTGATCCGGGCTCTTGTGGTAGTGTGTGGTGGTCCGAGGAACCCACTAGAGGGCGACCTCTACAACATATTTATCATTTATGAATAAATCTATTTTTTAATGTACCATTCAATCAAAAATTAGCTATTATGATAACTGTGCTGTCTTGTTTTCTTTTGACATTTCTGAGTCTCATTTGCAAGTATTATATAGTAGACTTTGCAGCCTTTACACCGCTGTCGTCAAGCATCCAATTGCAACTGCATGCAATGTGTTGCCTAGCTACGAAATAGTCTTTGCCATGAGCTGAATGTGCCAGGCTAGCCTTATGTTGTGCCCAAAATATGTTTATACTGTACAAATTGTACTTATTACAAACCAGCTGTTTTATTTTAACGTGTATTTTAGTTTTTATTACCAAATTTGGAGTTGTTGAAATTGCCATGTAAAATCATTGATGCTGATCAGTAGCATGTCTGTGGCAAATAAAATATAAATTAGCATCAAGACAGCACATTTTGGTGCGGCCTTATATTACGTCCGAATGCTTTTTATGAGGCATACTTGCTTTGTTGGCATTCAAAATTGCAACATTACCTAGTGTTATGCCAAATAATCACTTGATTAAAGTAGTGTTTTATTTTACTATATTCAAACACAATGTTACTGTTCAAACTGAGCGTAATTTTACAGTGGGCAATATATATATATATATATATATATATATATATATATATATACATATATATATATATATATATATATATATATATATATATATATATATATATATATGGTTTAATAAAACTTCTGCCTTGTTTTTTATTACATATTTGGGTTTACTATGCAACTTGTGGAGGGGGGCGTGGCCTGCGGGCCTGCCGCGGAGCGGGGTGTGTAAGGACCGTCCTTGATGCCAGCGGCAGGTGAGTGGATTGCCCAGCTGGGACTTGTTATTAAATGACCTGTCGCCCTTATTAGCAGCAGCTGGTCCGAGACACGTGGTTGGAGTTGGAGTTGCTGGTGAGCAGACGCACGGACACGCACAGAGAGAGACACGCCGGACTGAAAAGTCAAACATATATTGCTGGAAAGCAAGCCACCCCCTGGGGTTTATGTCAATAAAAGACTTGATTCAAACTGTCTACCGGGCTCCCAATGATCTGTCGGTGTCAGGAGAACCCACCACAAGAGGTAAACCTCTACACTACTGTATTTCAATTCTGGCCAGTACGGTAGCCAAGTTTTTTCTGAGGTGGTGCTTGGTAAAACAAGTTTGAGAACCACTGAACTAGAGGCTGTCTGGTTCTGAGCGCTGCTTGAGTGATTGTTTCCCCGCCAAGTGTTTGAGCCGTTGTGGTAAATTTGCAACCAGCTGTGACGTCATGAGCAACAAAGGTATCGAAATAGGGCAGCATTTTACGTGAATCGATACTCAGTAGTACCGACAGAATTTGGTTGGTACCAATGTGTGGAGGTCGCTGTCTCGCGGTTCCACAGATATGCACTTGTTGTCAAATATGTATGCATAAGCGTACAGATTTCACAACAAGTTTAATGTTTTTCAACACCAACAATCAAATACTATGTTTTCTTTCAGGACTTTCCAGTCTCTCTTCAAACTTCCTCCCCCTCCTGCACCCGGCTGTTCACTTTTACAGACAACAGATGATTAGATTAACACGTATCACCTGTAAACCTAATCACCTGCCAGCTGTGTCTCGCGTCAGCACTGCCCGATGGCGCTTGTCCTCAGCACCACGGACAGCGGCGGTGACTTTTACTCCTACAGACAGTGCTGGCTACACCTCCTCCCACATTATGTGTTATATGTTATCTGATGGAAGTTAATTGTTTTCCAGTGACACATATAAAATATTACATTTGTTTTTGCAGTTCCAAGCCAAATATTTTGCTGTCATCTATAAGTCAATGTGTGTCAAATTTAGATATATTTTTAAATGATGATTCCCTGGTGTCCAGCAATGTTTAGCTCCAACAAAACAGGGATAGCAGGTCCATTCTATGTGTCATACTTGATCATTTCGCGATATTGCCATATTTTAGCTTAAAGGATTTAGTAGAGAACATCGACGATAAAGTTTGCAACTTTTGGTCGCTAATAGAAAAGCCCTGCCTTTACCGGAAGTATGTACGCGTGATGTCACGAGTTGCAGGGCTCCACACATATTCACATTGTTTTTAATGGGAGCCACCAGCAGTAAGAGCAATTCGGACCGAGAAAGCGACAATTTCCCCATTAATTTGAGCAAGGATGAAAGCTTTGTGAAATAGGATATTGATAGTGAAGGACTAGAAAAGAAAAAAAAAAAAAAAGCGACGGCTCTGGGCGGCGGCAGTGTGAGCGTTTCAGATGTAATTAGACACATTTACTAGGATACTTCTGGAAGATCTCTTATCTGCTTATTGTTTTAATAGTGTTTTAGTGAGATTTTAAAGATTGTAAAGACATACCTCGAGGTCGGATGGCTGCGGTGAACACGCAGTGTCTCAGAGAGAAGCCGAGGAGCCAAGCTCACAGCTGCCTTTTTTGACAGCTGCTGCAGGACGACAAATAATTCCACTGATGTCTCCGGTAGGATATATATGACAATTTCCCCATCCATAATCATGCTGGTTGACGTAGAGAAAACATGTTTGCTTGACCGCTCTGCTTCACAACAAACAAAGAAACACTGGCTGTGTCACGGTGCTAAAGACAGCTGCAATCCACCGCTTTCCACCAACAGCATTGTTCTTTATAGTCTCCATTATTAAATGAACAAATTGCAAAAGATTCAGCAACAGAGATGTCCAAAATACTGTATAATTATGCGATTAAAGCAGACAACTTTGAGCCGCTAGTGGTGCAGCGCTAATATTTCCTAACAGTCCGTGACGTCACGCATACGCGTCATCATTCCGCGACGTTTTCCACAAGAAACTCGCGGGAAATTTAAAATTGCAATTTAGTAAACTAAAAAGGCCATATTGGCATGTGTTGCAATGTTAATATTTCATCATTGATATATAAACTATCAGACTGCGTGGTCGATAGTAGTGGGTTTCAGTAGGCCTTTAAGATACTGTATATGGTTGCTATGGGATATGATACATTTATTCATTTAGTTTATTTTCACTATTTAATATTGCAGCACACATGCTACAAAAACACACACATTGATTACATGTGGAGGTTTTTGGTCTGTTCTAACAACGTTTTCCCCTCAATGATAAACAGTCTTAGGAATTTTGAAATAATTTTAACCAAAATCCTTAATGGAACTTTTTCTCCGCTTGATTGATCGAAACTTTTATTTGTAGATTGCACAGTTCAGTACATATTCCGTACAATTGACCACTAAATGGTAACACCCGAATAAGTTTTTCAACTTGTTTAAGTCGGGTCCACGTTGGCATGGTCCATGCGGCATTTTCGCTCTGATTTCACCTGACTTTTGGCTAGAAATATGCTTGTTTGAGCTATTTTGTAGATTGCACCGTGGCCTAGTGGTTAGCATGGAGTCAGTCAGGAGACCTGCGTTCAAATTTTTGTTTGGGCATCTCTGCGTGAAGTTTTTTCCGGGCTCACCGGCTTCATGCCACCATCCAAAAATGTGCAATAATTGGAGACTTTAAATCAGAGGTGCCCAAACATTTTGTCTCCAAGGGCCAAAGTAAAAATGTGCCAATGGTCCGCGGGCCAAACAGTGATTTTTACCATGCAACAGCACCACAAGTGATGAATTAAAGGCCTACTGAAACCCACTACTACCTACCACGCAGTCTGATAGTTTATATATCAATGATGAAATATTAACATTGCAACACATGCCAATACGGCCTTTTTAGTTTACTAAATTGCAATTTTAAATTTCCCGGGAGTTTCGTCTTGAAAACGTCGTGTAATGATGACGCGTACGCAAGACGTCACGGATTTTAAGAAAATATTAGCGCTGCGCACACACACAGCTAAAAGTCGTCTGCTTTAACGGCATAATTACACAGTATTTTGGACATCTGTGTTGCTGAATCTTTTGCAATTTGTTCAATTAATATTGGAGAAGTCAAAGTAGAACGATGGAGTTGGGAAGCTTTAGCCTTTAGCCACACAAACACACGGTGATTTGTTGTTTGAAATTCCTGGAGGTGAAACTTTACTATGGATCAGAGCGGGGTCAAGCGAACATGAATCACGACGGAAAGTCAACCAGCAGGCTTCGGTGAGAAAATTGTGTTAAAAAGTCGCTTCTTACCGGATATCAGCTGAGCTTGGGCCGTCCATGAAGCTGCCGTCTACTCCCCTGAGACACTGGCGTCAAGACACCCGTGGACGTACACCTCCGACTATCAGGTACTATTAAACTCACTAAAACACTAGCAACACAATAGAAAGATAAGGGATTTTCCAGAATTATCCTAGTAAATGTGTCTAAAAACATCTGAATCCGTCCCAATGCAATCGCGTTTCTTTTTTTCTTTGTAGTCTGTCGCTATCAATATCCTCAAACACAAATCTTTCATCCTCGCTCAAATTAATGGGGAAATTGTTGTTTTCACGGTCCGAATAGCACTTTTTTGTTGGAGGCTCCCATTAAAATCAATGTGAATATGTGAGGAGCCATCAAACATGTGAAGTCTTCGTCTGCGACTTCCGGTAGAGGCAGGGCTTTTCTCCAGTTGCGAACTTTATCGTAGATGTTCTCTACTAAATCCTTTCAGCAAAAATATGGCAATATCGCGAAATGATCAAGTATGACACATAGAATGGACCTGCTATCCCCGTTTAAATAAAAAATTTCATTTCAGTAGGCCTTTAACCCTTATACCACCAATAATTATAAGGTAGTATAGATTGTCACAGAGTCCTGTGCCTAATTCAGCATATTTTATGTACATTTTCAACCTCAAAACATTATAAAAGGTTACCATATTTTCCGGACCATAGGTCGCACTGGAATATAAGGCGCACTGCCGGTAAATGGTCTATTTTCGATCTTTTTTCACACAAAAGGCGCACCGGACTATAGGGAGCAATAAAGGAGTCATGTTATTTTTTTGTAAATGTAAAACACTTCTTTGTGGTCTACATAACATGTAATGGTGGTTCTTTGGTCAACATGTTGCATAGATTATGTTTTACAGATCATCTTTAAGTTGCTTTCTGACAGACGCTTCAGGATGCGTCGTTTTGTGGGCGGTCTTATTTACGTGGCTCACCTTCGGAACTGTCTTCTCCCCGTCATCTTTGCTGTAGCGGTTTAGCGTGCAAGGACGGGAGTGGAAGAAGAGTGCAAAGATGGAGCTAACTGTTTTATTGACATTCAGACTTTACTTAAATCAATAACGGGGCAGCATCTCCTCAGCAACAACACAAGAAATGTGTCCCGTGAAAAACCGTCCGACCGGAACTCTAATAACTAAAGTTCCTTGGGTGAATAATTTAAACTCACTACACCGGTATGATTTAGTGTTTTCATGGCGAGTTTACTGACAGATATAAGTACGAACTTTACACTACTTTATATTCGAAATGGCAACACCGGAGGGTGAATGTCCCAAAACAAGAAGATAGAGAAAAAAAAAGAATCTTATCGGACGCGCGCAATTATTTAGGACTTATACAGATCCCAAAGACAGATCAGCAGGTACCAGAAGGTAAGAAAAGTTGCTTTTGCATAATATTGCAAAACAAAACGGCAGATAATGTTTTACCTTATACACGCACACCATAATAATACTCGTATGTTTAAGGCACTCACAAACCTTCAAGCGGTGCGGCTTCAGAACTTACCAAAGTCATACTAAAACGTTTTGATAGATTTTTGAGCGCCGTGTGTAATGTTCTGTATTTTCAATGGAACATTTAAAATGTTGGTGTTGTTTATTTGAGACATATTGCCATCATAGAGCAGCCAAAACTTATCTCTTATGTTTGACTGCCATCTACTGGTCACACTTATCATTACACCATGTACCAAATAAAATAGCTTCGATGTGGCTAAGCTCAACCAAACTTTTTCCTTACATTTGGCGCACCAAGTAATAAGCTGCACTGTCGAGTTTTGAGGCAAAAAAAGTATTTTAAGTGTGCGTTGTAGTCCGGAACGTATGGTATTTCCTGCAGATTTTCGCAATTTTCAGGTGTTGCTCTAGAACTTTTTCTTCCTAGATATTTAATCCGATTGCTTATAAACTTTACCCAGACAGATTAGACGTATGGAGGATGCTACATTTCAAAGCGTTTAGATTTTCATTGTAGGACTTCCCTTCTTTACAGAGCGTGGAAAAGTCACAACCTTACCCTGGAACAGGGGTCCCAAATTTAAAACGCAATTATTCAGACCGTAAAAAAAAGAACAGATTTTATGATTAAAAAAAACTTTCCTGCTCAGTTACCAGAATATTATTGTAAAATGTACAGTGATTTTTACACCAACTTACTGTAAATTGAAAAAACTGTACTATGTTAACATTTTGGTGACTGTGCTGCCATTTTATTTTACCATAAAATCAATTGGCATTTTTTCACAGTGTATTGAAAAATGCAAATTGAAAAATGGCACCACTGTTATTTTTATGGTATAATTTTTGCAACTGAGCTGCCTTTTTTGTGACAAAAACCTAAAGTAAATTTTTTTTCACAGTGCATTACTACATATTTAAAAACAGTGCCACTGTTATTTTTGGCGCCAAATTCTGGCGACTGAGCTGCTCCTTTTTTACCGTAAAAATTTAAGTTCAGTTTTTTTAACGTGTGCATTACTGTAAATGGAAATATGGTACCACTAATGATTTTGCGGTAAATCTCTGGCAACTAAACTGACAGGTATTTACAGTAAAATTGACGGACTTATTTACAGTGTAGCCTTGTGGACATGCCATCAATGCTTGTGCAGCTGGAAAGAGGTCAGTATGAATATGTAGGACATTTGCTAGCCACCTTTTGGCGGGCCCAAACAAAAATAACATGACAAGCCACATTATGTATGTATGTATATTTTGTATATATATATACACATATAATATATGTATATATATATATATAGATATAATACATATATTTATATATTTATATATATATATATATATATATATATATATATATATATATATATATATATATATATATATATATACATATGCATATTCTGAGTGCGATGATGTCACGTTATCGATGGGAAAATTATTTGCCTGAACGGCTAGGAGACACAGAGAGTAACAACCAGTATAAATTGAATTAGAAAGAACAGAATAAGAAAAAAAAAAAAAATTAACTTGGGACTTCCCACGGGCCAGATTTTTTACGCTGGCTGGCCATAGTTTGGGGACCCCTGGTCTAGGGTCTACCCCGCCCCTCAACCAACATTGTCTGAATTTTAGAATGAATAATTACACTTTGTTTATTTTATTTAAAAAATGTTAACATTTACAAAATCCCTATTCAAATAGGATATTTTGCTTTTCCCCAAATGAAACATCTTGTTTAAAGAGTCTGCAACATCCTGAGGATGCTTAATTCAGGGAATGAAAAACTTTTTTTTCTATTTTAAGAATCCTGCTAATTTCTAGATATACAACTTTTAATTTATGACCCCTTATCAAGTAAAATTATCTAGCTGCATGGACGGAAAATTTCACAAGTTTTCAGTATTTGTTACTTAAAATGTAGACTTTTTAGCCTATATTTTGTCAGATCTTTTTTCCCCTAATAATTGAATTGCTTGCATAGTCCTGAGGAGCCTCTATGGTTTCCATCACAATCCCCTCCCCCTTTTTAAATCTTTGTACTAGGGAGAGTTATTACACTAAGGGACACACTAAGGTGGTAAATATATTAATATACATTTTTACAGGTGGTAAAGTAAATGGTTAAAACACTGCAACTTCCGTGTTTACATGCACTTACTGCGCCTCGCTGAAGGCCTTAAGCACTTCTCTGTCCAAGTAGCTGGACGTCAACATCAGGTCTGAGTTGCTGTCCTCGGCGTACAAGGAAGAGCGCGACGCGTCCTTTCCCTGCAGCAAGTCCTCCAGCAGCGGGAGCTCGATGAGCTGCAGGAGCCTGCACACGGCCTGCTGGCGCCACACCTCATGGACAACTGTGGGGGGGGTCATGCGAGGTCAAAAGACCACACAACACAGTGCACCTGTGACCTTTTGCACCATTTGTTGCTGTTGTTTTTTGCTCAGACTGCTACTTACGCTTCTGGGAGAGGCCCAGGTTGATCAACTGAGGGGTGATGGTCGTGTCCAGGTTGAGATTTCTCAGCATGTCCTCCACCATTTTGCTTCTTCTGACAGGTGAGTGAGTGGAGTAGCTGGGCACCTCTTTTCTGGAGGAATGTCACATTTCAAACAGGATTACTTTGTGTTGTTTGGATTGTGGTTATTTCATTATAATTCGACAAAATACATCTTTTTAACTATTTTCTGTTTTCACCATACTCTTTCCAGTCATCATCCTATTTAAAGCAGGTGTGTCAAACTCATTTTAGATCGGGGTCCACATGGAGAAAAATCTACTCCCAAGTGGTAAAATCACGGCATGATAACTTAAAAATAAAGACAACTTCAGATTGTTTCATTTTTAAAAAAACAGAAAAAGCACATTCAGAAATTGTACAAATCATATTGTTGTTGGGGTTTTTTTTACACTAGCATGTTGCGGTTAATATTATTCTATCTTTATTTGTTGTTATTTAGACTTTCTGAATAAATTATATGATAATGTCCATCAGTCAACTAATTTGTGTTAAATTTCAATCTATCAAGATAACAAAATAATATCAAAATCAAATTACAGGAGTTTAATTATGTAGTTTGCTCATTTTCCTCGACTGGTGCACTAACTATCTTGTGGTTTATTTTTATTTTTACATATGTAGCATCATCTACAATGGTAATTTTAATTCTGTGACTGTAAATTGTTTGCTGGTTTTTTTATTGATGCTTTTTAAAAAAATGTTCTGTATTGTGTAGTCATAATTATATGCTTTTACTTGTAATTGTATTGAGTTTGTGGACCCCAGGAAGACTAGTGGGTTTTTGTGGCAACCAGCTAATGGTGATCCTTAATAAAAATCTAATCAAATCTACAAAGATACAAATAATTGCTATTGCGACATCTATTGGACACATTTAGAACAGCAGTTTCTTTCATTTAAAAATTTTGGTTCATTTTTATACTTAGCAAACTCATCCCACGGGCCGGATAAAACCTATTCAGGCCCGCGGGCCGTGCGTTTGAAATCCCCTGTATTAAAGCCTAGTTTTGAAAGTTGGCCATCCATGTTGGATGTAGCTTTGACTCTGGAAGTATTTATGTAGTTAAGTTAAAGTTAAAGTACCACTGATAGTCACACACACACTAGGTGTGGTGAAACGTGTACTCTGCATTTGACCCGTCCCCATGTTCACCCCCTTGGAGGTGAGGAGAGCAGTGAGCAGCAGCAGTGGCCGTGCCCGGGAATCATTTTTGGTGATTTAATCCCCAATTCCAACCCTTGATGCTGAGTTCCAAGCAGGGAGGTAATGGATCCCATTCCTACCTTTCACATAAAGGACTGTAGTTGTTCTTGTTCCTGTAGAGGCCTGGAGAGTCGTATCCGCTCTCTATGGTCGCAGTGGAGGTGGACTTGATGTTGCCCAGCGGCGACGAGCCGCCGGCGTAGTTCAGGAACCTGTACAAACTACAGCTGCTGTCCTCGAACGTGGCCCGCTTCTTTTCCTTGCCGAACACTTTGACGCCCACCGGCTCAAAGACCCTCGACTCCATCAGGGCCTGACACAGACGGACGGCCTTGCGGCGAGGGACCGCCTCGTCGCCGAAGAAGCGGTTCAAGGTGATGTGAGTCAACACGGCGTCCACGGCCTCCGAGCCAAGGAAGCAGTCGTGATAGGACTTGAGGTTGTGGCGCCGCCTCTTGACCTTCACGTGAGTGTGGAGATAGGAGATGATGCTGCTCCAGATTTGGGTGGCCCGGAACGGGGTCCCAGCCATGCCTGGTTCTGATGGACGCGAGAGGACAGAAAACAGGTGGGTTACTTATAACCATCGATCAGTGAAAAGCATGTCCCAGCTGGCACAGGACATGAAAACACTGTTGAGAACTCGTTGAACTAGATCATGACGTTGAGCGACTCAAATATACCGTTCAAACAACATGCTTGTCAATGACGTTTAATCAACGTTGTTGGGCTGTGACGTCGATTTGAGCATTGAAATGTGGTCGTTTCCCCACCAACAACGGACATCAACGTTGTCTCAATTTACAAATATAACTGTTTTACAACGTTGTTTGGAAGTCAGTTTTAATGGACATGGATGCATAATCAACGTTGTATCAATATCTCGTGCCTGCTGGGATGTACCGGATCTCCTGCTTGTCCTAAAAACTCTACTTTTCTAGAACTTTCTATCCACATCCATCCATCCATTTTCTACCGCTTATTCCCTTTTGGGGTCGCGGGGGACGCTGGTGCCCATCTCAGCTACAATCGGGCAAAAGGCGGACAAGTCGCCACCTCATCGCAGTTCTTTCCACATATTATTTATTTATTTATTTATTTTTTAAAGTTATTGCACTTTGTACTTATGGAGTATATTGTGCATAATTTGAGTACAGGAAGTGAACAAAAGTGTTGGCAACTCCTATGAAATGGAAAAGGGGTAGGATTCAATAAGCTCTGCTTCTTCCTACTCCTTTTCAAACATGTTGATAAGAGAAACTGGAAACTGTGTAATTTTAAGCATGTTCGAAATAAACTCAAACTCTAAGACAGTTTTACATATTGGTGATTGATCAAAATGGGGGAAAAGCGTTTAAAGGTGAAACAATATGTGGTAATTTAACCTAAAGGTCAGGAGATTCAGCACATAGATGTCATTTACATCGCACAGCTGTTTCAGCACCTTCAACTGAGCGCTCAATAATAATATAATTGTGGAGGGGGGCGTGGCCTGCGGGTCTGCCGTGGAACGGGGTGTGTCAGGACCGGCCTCGAGGACAGCGAGAGGTGCGTAGATGGCCCAGGTGGGCCTTGTTATCTAATCACCTGTCGCCTTTATTAACAACAGCCGAGATGAGACGAGTAGTTGGAGTTGGAGGTGCTGCTGAGCGGAAGCAGGTGAGGAAGACAGTTTGCTGGAAAGCAAAAGCCTTTGGACATTTATGAAAGTAAAACTGTGTTGTCCACTGAATTCCTGGTTCTCTTGGCAGTGTGTGGTGGTCCGAAGAACCCACTACAGGGCAACCTCTATAATAATAATTAAAGGTAAAGTCCCCATTTAATGTGAGGAAGCACATGTAACATCCATTTCCATTTTCTACTGCTTATTCCCTTATTTTGGGGGTCGCGGGGGGCGCTGGCGCCTATCTCAGCTACAATCGGGCGGAAGGCGGGGTACATATATATATATATATATATATGTCTTGATTGGATTATCCAGAGAATAGTGCTCGATACCGTGGTAGAGCGCAATATGTAGGTGTGGGAAAAATCACAAGACAACTTCATCTCTACAGAACTGTTTCATGAGGGGTTCCCTCAATCATCAGGAGATTTTAATGGAAGCATTCACATACAATGGTTTATATAGGGCACAGAGTGGGTGGGTACAGGCAGGCGTAGGGTGTGGTGATTGGCTCATGTGTTACCTAGGAGGTGTTTCCGTCTGTGGCGGCATGTTGAAATGATTTCACTGCGCTTGTTGAGGGATGATAGATCTGGATGATATATAATAAACAGTTTCTCTTTTAAGCATAGGTTGCATCTTTTATTACCACTGTTGTAAGGTGTGCTGGATGCAAGAATTTGCCTGTTTATTATATATCATCCAGATCTATCATCCCTCAACCAGCGCAGTGAAATCATTTCAACATGCCGCCACAGACGGAAACACCTCCTAGGTAACACATGGGCCAATCACCACACCCTACGCCTGCCTGTACCCACCCACTCTGTGCCCTATATAAACCATTGTATGTGAATGCTTCCATTAAAATCTCCTGATGATTGAGGGAACCCCTCATGAAACAGTTCTGTAGAGATGAAGTAGTCTTGTGATTTTTCCCACACCTACATATATATATATATATATATATATATATATATATATATATATATATATATATATATATATATATATATATATATATATATATATATATATATATATATATCCAAAGACATGCACCTGGGGATAGGTTGATTGGCAACACTAAAATTGGCCCTAGTGTGTGAATGTGAGTGTGAATGTTGTCTGTCTATCTGTGTTGGCCCTGCGATGAGGTGGCGACTTGTCCAGGGTGTACCCTGCCTTCCGCCCGATTGTAGCTGAGATAGGCGCCAGCGCCCCCCGTGACCCCGAAAGGGAATAAGCGGTAGAAAATGGATGGATGGATGGATATATATATATATATATATATATATATATATATATATATATATATATATATATATATATATATATATATATATATATATATATATATATATATATATATATATGTATATATATACATAAAGTTATATTTTGGTTTTATCTGACCACATGACATTCTCCCAATCCTCTGCTGTATCATCCATGTATCCATTTTGGTATAAACTCAACTCGTCATGTTTGGAGGAAGAAGAATACTGAGTTGCATCCCAATAACACCACACCTACTGTGAAGCATGGGGGTGGAAACATCATGCTTTGGGGCTGTTTTTCTGCTAAGGGGACAGGACGATTGATCCGTGTTAAGAAAAGAATGAATGGGGCCATGTATCGTGACATTTTGAGCCAAAACCTCCTTCCATCAGTGAGAGCTTTGAATGGTTAAGCAAATACTTATTTTCCACCAAAATGTACAAATAAATTCTTTAAAATTCCTACAATGTGAATTCCTTGATTTTTTTTACATTCTGTCTCTCCCAGTTGAAATGCACCTATGATTAAAATTACAGACCTCTGTCATCATTTTAAGTGGGAGAACTTGCACAATCGGTGGCTGACTAAATACTTTTTTGCCACACTGTAACTTCGTCTTGATTTTGAAAGAAAAAAAAAACAAAAACATTTTATTTTTCAGTAAGGAAGGATTCGGTGGATGCACATATGAAACAGGTGGGGTTCGGTACCTCCAACAAGGTTAAGAACCACTGCTTTAGTAACAAGAAAAAAAAGGCCTGACCACACCATCACACTTACAGCTCTTGAGGTCTAATTCCTTCCAGTCACAAATGAGCCCCTCTCCCACTTTAGAACAATGCAGTGCATTCAAATTAATCTAGAAAGCTGTCCTGCATGTCTTGACCGGTTTGACCAGTAGAGGAATGGTGGACTGATTCTCGCCTCCTATTGAGGACAGAGGCTCGTCTCTATCATCAGCACAGAGACATATTTGTTTTACAGTCATTTTTCCATTGTCGCTGCTCTATGATGGTCATGTTTCATTCAACAGGCTAGTTCCCACTGAATAGTTTTCTCATGAGAACCAGTCAAGAAGAATTTGGCAGAATTTTTTTTACTTACAGTAATGCATTATAACTAACATTCACTTATCATAGCTTTGTAATGAAAAATATTTTAAAGTGGCGGCTCAACTTAAGTATTTTGAGATAAAAGCAACGTATTGGCTAGTTGTTATGCTTTAAATTGGAAGAACATTTTTGAGGTACAAGCATTCCTGCCATTAGTTGACAGTGCTGAAAAGATGAAGGGGATGATTTTCATTGAAAAATAGAAATCATCAAAAACATGACAACTTGGCGACAGTGGTCTGCAGCATACTGATGCAGAATGAGTCATAATGGCAGCTCAGGACGTCATTATCCAAACAGCAGACATTTATCCATGAAAACACGAAGAAGCTGCTGATGGTGTTTTTGAATAACTTGTCCAGGGTGTACCCTGCCTTCCGCCCGATTGTAGCTGAGATAGGCGCCAGCGCCCCCCGTGACCCCGAAAGGGAATAAACGGTAGAAAATGGATGGATGGATGGATATATATATATATATATATATATATATATATATATATATATATATATATATATATATATATATATATATATATGTATATATATACATAAAGTTATATTTTGGTTTTATCTGACCACATGACATTCTCCCAATCCTCTGCTGTATCATCCATGTATCCATTTTGGTATAAACTCAACTCGTCATGTTTGGAGGAAGAAGAATACTGAGTTGCATCCCAAGAACACCACACCTACTGTGAAGCATGGGGGTGGAAACATCATGCTTTGGGGCTGTTTTTTCTGCTAAAGGGACAGGACGATTGATCCGTGTTAAGGAAAGAATGAATGGGGCCATGTATCATGAGATTTTGAGCCAAAACCTCCTTCCATCAGTGAGAGCTTTGAATGGTTGACCAAATACTTATATTCCACCATAATTTACAAATAAATTATCTAAAATTCCTACAATGTGAATTCTTGGATTTATTTTTCACATTCTGTCTCTCACAGTTGAAGTGTACATATGATGAAAATTACAGACCTCTGTCATCATTTTAAGAGGGAGAACTTGCACAATCGGTGGCTGACTAAATACTTTTTTGCCCCAATGTATAAGATATATATATATATATATATATATATATATATATATATATATATATATATATATATATATATTTACATATATATATATATATATATATATATATATATATATATATATATATATATATATATATATATATATATATAGTTGGCTTTATGGGCGGAATGGATTGCTCCCATCAACTGCATTGTTAGCCCCCTCGTACTTGCCGTATAATACAAATTAGAATGCATATAAATAACTAAAATGTGTTCTTGTCTTACATAGCAATTGTAAATGATTGGCAAAATTCCATAAAAAAATAGAAGAAACACACACAAAAAACTGGCGAGCCAAATTGAAACAAAGTGTACCACTTTTGACATTAGTCATGTGGTTGAACCAATCAGAACACTTGACAGGGGTCAGACGTTTGCATTCCTATCATCTCACCTCCGGGAGCAGGCAAAAAGCAAGCCTGTTGAACAAATGTTAGGATGGGGAAGGGGTGGCAGCAGCCAGGGGCCGTAAATCAGTGTGTGCCAGCCCATGTTATGGTAACACAAGATGACAAATGCTATTATACAGTAGGGACATCTGTGACTAGGCGAAAACAGCAGACCTTTATGGAGTTCAAAGTAAAAAAACAACAACTAACAAGTAATTTCATTATTGTGTGTCAATGTGACTTCCTGTTTCTGCCAACTCCCCATGTTCTGTGTGGCAGCAACAGGAATGGTTATAGGTGCAATGGTCCCACTACAGGGGAGCATTAAAAACCCATGGTTAGACACTATGAATTTTGCCAAGCAACAAATGAAAAATATGTGAAATAATAAAGTAGGATAGGACATTTTATGAAGGAATTTGACTACCTTCCCTATTCCATATGGGGAACTAAAATGATCAATGAATCAATAGAGTGTTACTTCAGTTCTTCGTCTTCTGGAATAATTTAGGTAGCGAACAGGATTTGAGTTACCAGCCCGTTCGTCTGCGGGCTGAAAAAGTATTTACCACAGGGTTGTGCCATTTCAGCAACACAAAGTTAATATATTGTTTAAACAAGAAACAAACCTAGGTTTTTATTCGAAGTTGACATGTTTGTTTGAGCGCTGCTAACAGTTCGACAAAATCCTGACATTCCACCACCGTAACTAAGAACGTTAGTGCACAAGGAAAAGACTGAAAAGACCAGATCAGAGAAACAAACCATTACATTTATGCCGTACCTCTTAGCAGGTGTGTCAGTTCGCATCACACAAACTTTAGCCACAAACGTCCAAAAGACAAACATTTACCTATGAAAATATCGGGAAGCTGCAGATGCTGTGTTTAACGTCTTTCAAGCGCGGAACAAAGGACTGAAAGTTGAAAAATTGCTCGGGCAGTGGTTTATAGTTCGAGATCGCTGATTCGCTCATTCTGCTGTCAATCAAAAAGCAATTTAGCCACAGACAGATCATCCAGCCATCATGCAGAAGCCCATGCAGCGTCCAGACTAGCCAAGGCCACTTTCCATACACTTCCAGACAAGCTCGACGTCCGATGGGCGAGACAAAGCCGAGCTCCTATCCAATGACTGTCTAGTTTGGCTGCAGCAGAACCACCAACTCCATGCTCCCCCATTGAAGTCAATGGACACTCCGATTTAAGACTGTTTAATGCACTGTGACAATAATGAATAAGAAATTATCCATCCATCCATCCATTTTCCACTGCTTGTCCCTTTTGGGGTTGCTGGAGCCTATCTCAGCTGCATTCCGCGATGAGGTGGCAACTTGTCCAGGGTGTACACCGCCTTCCGCCCAAATAAGAAAATAGTGAGAAAAAAACTACGTCAACTGTTGCGAAAGTAGCGGATTCTGAACAAAAGTTGAACACATTCTAGCGCATATTTAGTCAATTAAAATGTAAATACAAAAGTACAAATTTGAGCTTCCCTTGCAGACTTAGAGCAATGGCCACTGGTACACTGACATACCAATCGCTTGTTTCTCTGACCCCTCTGTCACTCAAATATGTCCATGTGTAATGTAATCAACTATTTCCTAGTTTCTATCGCTACTCGACCGAGAAGCAGCCTACAGGAGACATCTACAAAACTCTGCTCCCCAAAGGTAAATGCTGAACAGCATTATTACATCATTTCACACAACTACTGTAGTTGCTGGTGATGCATGCTCTGGTAATGTTTTTCCAAACAATATTTCCTATCCAAAACTTAAAAGGCATGTCACATTACCGTGAATTGAATAACGTGGACCCCGACTTAAACACGTTGACAAACTTATTCGGGTGTTACCATTTAGTGGTCAATTGTACAGAATATGTACTGTACTGTGCAATCTACACTTCAACTGCGAGAAACAGAATGTGAAAAAAAAATCCAGGAATTCACATTGTAGGAATTTTAAAGAATTTATTTGTAAATTATGGTGGAAAATAAGTATTTGGTCAACCATTCACAGCTCTCACTGACGGAAGGAGGTTTTGGCTCAAAATCTCACGATACATGGCCCCATTCATTCTTTCCTTAACACGGATCAATCGGCCCGTCCCCTTAGCAGAAAAACAGCCCCAAAGCATGATGTTTCCACCCCCATGCTTCACAGTAGATATGGTGTTCTTGGGATGCAACTCAGTATTCTTCTTCCTCCAAACACGACGAGTTGAGTTTATACCAAAAAGTTCTATTTTGGTTTCATCTGACCACATGACATTCTCCCAATCCTCTGCTGTATCATCCATGTATCCATTTTGGTATAAACTCAACTCGTCGTGTTTGGAGAAAGAAGAATACTGAGTTGCATCCCAAGAACACCATAACTACTGTGAAGCATGGGGGTGGAAACATCATGCTTTGGGGCTGTTTTTCTGCTAAAGGGACAGGACCATTGATCCGTGTTAAGGAAAGAATGAATGGGGCCATGTATCGTGAGATTTTGAGCCAAAACCTCCTTCCATCAGTGAGAGCTTTGAATGGTTGACCAAATACTTATTTTTCACCATAATTTATAAATAAATTCTTTAAAATTCCTACAATGTGAATTCCGGGATTTTTTTTCACATTTTGTCTCTCACAGTTGAAGTGTACCTATGATGAAAATTACAGACCTCCGTCATCATTTTAAGTGGGAGAACTTGCACAATCGGTGGCTGACTAAATACTTTTTTTGCCCCACTGTATGTAATACAAATTAAAGTTTAAGGGGGAAAAGACAACGACTATTTGACTACATTATCAGATTAAAAATCCTGGGTATACGAGTTGTGGCCATCTGGGTAATCCACACAATTCCATGGATTACTAATTGCTGAGTAAATCCGGATCAATGTCCATTAACCCTTGTTAAAAACAACAAAGACAGAAAGGAGGGAAGGGGGTCAGTTTGGGTCAGAAATCCACTGGTGCTCTGTCTCTGCTATAACCGACAGCAGCGTCTACCAACTGCACATGAAAGAAAGCTGCAGGAACAAGGGGTGTTTGCACACATCAGTGCAGGTAAATAATTGCAGAGGGAGACACATGCCAACAACACGGGGAGCGTTTTGGTCCCTCTGGTGAGCTCACTAACGGAGGTCAAACCACAACACCAGCCTCATTATCATCATCATTATCTTTTGCTGCAGTAAGAAGTCTAGATGGACCCAAAGGATGTCAGAACATACCGCTGATGATCTCACACACTCTTGCACTGTGTGCGTGTATATACAGTCGCGATCGAAAGTTTGCATACACTTGCAAAGAACATAATGTCACGGCTGTCTTGAGTTTCCAATAATTTCTACAACTATTGTTTTTGTGTGATAGAGTGATTGGAGCACATACTTGTTGCTCACAAAAAACATTCATGAAGTTTGGTTCTTTTATGAATTTATTATGGGTCTACTGAAAATGTGACCAAATCTGCTGGGTCAAAAGTATACATACAGCAATGTTAATATTTGTTTACATGTCCCTTGGCAAGTTTCATTGCAAAAAGGGGGTTTCTGTTGCCATCCACAAGCTTCTGGTTGTATTTTTGACCACTCCTCTTGACAAAATTGGTGCAGTTCAGCTAAATGTGTTGGTTTTCTGACATGGACTTGTTTCTTCAGCATTGTCCACACATTTAAGTCAAGACTTTGGGAAGGCCATTCTAAAACCTTCATTCTAGCCTGATTTAGCCATTGCTTTACCACTTTTGATGTGTGTTTGGGGTCAATGTCCTGTTGGAACACCCAACTTCGCCCAAGACCCAACCTCCGGGATGATGATTTTAGGTCGTCCTGAAGAATATTTTAACTCTTCTTTTTCATTGCCCTATTTAAAGCACCAGTTCCATTGGCAGCAAAAACAGGCCCAGAGCGTAATACTACCACCACCATGCTTGACGGTGGGATGGTGTTCCTGGGATTAAAGGCATCACTTTGAGTGGTCAAAAATTCAACCAGAAGCTTGTGGATGGCTGGCAAAAGCGCCTTATTGCAGTAAAACCTGCCGAGGGACATGTAACCAAATATTAACATTGCTGTATGTATACTTTTGATCCAGCAGATTTGGTCACATTTTCAGTAGACCCATAATAAATTCATAAAAGAACCAAACTGCATGAATGTTATTTGTGACCAACAAGTATGTGCTCCAATCACTCTGTCACTAAAAAATAAGAGTCGTAAAAATTATTGGAAACTCAAGACAGCCATGACATGTGTGCTATGGCTATGAGTTGTTTTTTCCCTTGGCCTCAGTCTGGACCCCCTCTCCAGGCTTAGACCGATTTTTTTTTTCCTCAACCCCCCCGCCGCCATTGTTTACCTGTATCAAACCTTTTTTGTAAAGGCCACCAGAAAGTTGGCAGACCCGTCAGCGATCCTGTTCTGTCTCTGTTAACAAGATTAATGTTTGTCTAATCTTGAATGGGATTGTGCTGAAAATTTAAATTTCCCCTCGGGGATTAATAAAGTATTTCTTACTCTGATTGTGATTCTTTATAAGTGTATGTAAACTTTTGATCGCGACCGTATGTGTGGCAGCAGGCCATTACCAGCAGGTGTGCAGATAATCTTCATTCCTTCGGCATGCAAGAACAAGTGAGATTAAGCAGTCAAAATCAAAACAGCCGTGCTGTCATTGGCTCACTAATATTTGAACCTTCATATTAAGTGTGCGGGGCACTTTTACCTACCTGTGTTTGTTTTTAAACACAAACCCTCCAATCCAAGGGTAGAAATATCACACAGCAGCCTTTCAAGTTTACTTATGAGCTGACATGAAAAATACACCACTTTACATAAATCTGAGAGCTCAACCGATTGTAACGGAATTGACATAGAAACAATAACAAAAGTTATTATGAAGATTTATTAAAATAGAACCTGTAACATGGATCAGAAACCTATGGTTTCAAACAGGAAAATTCCCACACAAAATTAAACTGGAAACAGTTGTACTAATGTATAAGACTGGGGAAAAAACACCAGTTCACAAATTATAGCCCCATTTACTTACTTCCACAATGTCCTAAAATTATAGAAAAAATATCCAACAACATGCAAATAAATGAATTCATAAAAGTGGAATGCTCGCGGACAACCAATACGGATAAAAAGCTAACATCTAAGATAAATAGCATTGATCAAAATAACGGAAGAGCTCACAAACGCAATAGCGGTAAACAGGGTGAAGTTGCATTTGACACAATTAATCATAATATCCTCATCATCAAATTACAATTGTATGGCATCAGAGGGTTGATCTTCAACTGGGTAAGAAGCCACTTAACCAACAGGAATCAATACTTGAAGATAGGCGAACACACGTCAACAGAGCGGAATATATCATGTGGCGTACCCCAGAGATCAATACTGGGACCAAAATTGTTCAATCTTTATAAAAACAACATTTGTAAAGTTACAAAAGACTTCAAGTTAGTATTATTTGCAGATGACACGAGTAGGCTTTGTTCAGGAGAGAACACACAGACGCTAATACAAATAACAACAGAAGAAATCAACAAATTAAAAATATGGTCCGACAAAAACAGACTATCTTTGAATCTCAGCAAAACTAAAGTAATGATATTTAGCAACAGTAGAAGGGAAAGTCAAAGAAGTACAAATAGACAGAGTAGATATTGAAAGGGGGAAAGAAACAAAATGTTTGTAGTAGTAATAAATGATAAAAAGAACCAGAAATATTATATAAAAATATACAATACAAGCAGAAAAAACATTTCAATAATGAATAAAGCCAAAGTTTTTCTGTACCAAAAATCCATTCATATTCTCTACTGCTTGCAAGTGTAACCATATCTGAGTTATTGTGTAGAAATATAGGGAAAAAACTACAAATGTGAGCAACAACGGTGTTACAAAAAAGATCAATTAGAATAATACATAATGTTGGATACAGAAAACATACAAACCCTTTATATATTGAATCAAAAATAATAAAATTCAATTGGTGCATTTGCAAACATCTAGAATGATGCACAAAGCAAACTATAATTTGCTAACCAAAAATGTACAACACTTACTCTCAACAAACGAGAAGTATAATTTAATGAGAAACTAAAAATATGTGCTATGTTGGAAATAAACTAAACCCATAAACATAACCAATAAAATGAAGATATGTCCATAGAAATGGTTAATAAATAGCCAAAGAGCGGTGTATTTCAAAGTGTAAGACCGGGGCTGGGATCACCACAGTATTTGGCAAGCTCTGGTATATCATTTTGATAGCAGTTCATTAAATATTTAAAGACTCATCAATATCTAGTTTGTGTAAAAAAAACACATCACACATGCGCATCACACACAACTTAAATCTAACTGAATTAGACCTGTAAAGAATCTAATGTATATCCAAGTTGTAATGCATAGTCTAGCAAGTGTTCATTCAAAGCAAATACATTACACAAGAGCACTATAAATGAACAATAAAACCTGCAAAGAAGCTAAAAATGTCTAAATTGCATTGCATTTTTATGTCTAAGATCTACTGTACCTTATCCACGGATGTGTAGTGACTCACAACATACTGTATGAGACAGTGGAAACACAATGAATTAAGTGTACATATGTTGTTCTAAACTGAGCAAGTCGCAATGAAAAAGGGTTTTCCAAAGTGAGGCCGCATGGACCACCTGCATGCATGATCAATAATGTGTACAAGATCAATAATGTACACATGATCAATAATGTTTACATGATCAATAATGTATACATAATCATTAATGTGTATATGATCAATAATGTGTACAAGATCAATAATGTATATATCATCATTAATGTGTACATGATCAATGTGTACAAGATCAATAATGTACACATGATCAATAATGTTTACATGATTAATAATGTATATAAAATCATTAATGTGTACATGATCAATAATGTGTACAAGATCAATAATGTACACATGATCAATAATGTTTACATGATTAATAATGTATATAAAATCATTAATGTGTACATGATCAATAATGTGTACAAGATCAATAATGTACACATGATCAATGTTTACATGATCAATAATGTATATACAATCATTGTGTACATGATCATTAATGTGTACATGATCAATAATGTATATACAATCATTAATGTGTACATGATCATTAATGTGTACATGATCAATAATGTGTACATGATCAATAATAATAATAATAATAATAATAATAGGTGAGTCCTACCTGTTAGTCGGTGCATAATATGTGCAGTGATAATAAAGAAGCCATGCACTGATCTGCTTTCTCCTCACTGCCATGAAAGTGAGGCACATAAACTGCCTCCAAACCGAAACCATGCCGTCCTCCCATTGCTCATGAATTATTCATGATTTGTTTATCAGCCAATCAGAGCCCAGTGATGCACTGTGACGTGCCATTGGGCCCACGCTGTGCCCTTTCTCCCGAATGGGGAAAAAAAGGCTGTAGGCTACAAAAAGTCGAACTTTTTGCTCAAACCTTTTGAAAAGTCCTCTTTACAATAGCATGTGATTGAAACTTTTGCTAAACATTGAAGAGAATTACGTACAAAAGTGAATGAAAATAGCCACGAAATAACCAGGAAGATAAAATAAGATAAAGTAAGAAAGAGATACACGCACACACACATATATACATACATATATATATATTAAAAAAATATATATATACATACAGATATAGATACAAATACACACACACGCACACACACATATATATATATATATTTTTTTTAAATCTATATATATTCATATATATATACATATATATGAATATATATATACATATACTGTATATATATACATAAATATATATACTGTGTATATATACATATACATGTATATATTATATATACATACATATATACATTATATATACACAATATATATATATATATATATATATATATATATATATATATATATATATATATATATATATATATACATATACACACACACACACTCACACACACATATATACAAAACCCCGTTTCCATATGAGTTGGAAAAATTGTGTTGGATGTAAATATAAACGGAATACAATGATTTGCAAATCCTTTTCAACCCATATGCAATTGAATGATCAAATAATAATAGTAATTAACTTAGAATTACATGGCTGCAACACGTGCCAAAGTAGTTGAGAAAGGGCATGTTCCCACTGTGTTACATCACCTTTTCGTTTAACAACACTCGATAAACGTTTGGGAATTAAGGAAACCTATTGTTGAAGCTTTGAAATTGGAATTCTTTCCCATTCTTGTTTTATGTAGAGCTTCAATCTTTCAACAGTCCGGGGTCTCCGCTGCCGTATTTTACGCTTCATAATGTGCCACACATATTCGATGGGTGACAGGTCTGGACTACAGGCGGGCCAGGAAAGTACCCGCACTCTTTTTTTTACGAAGCCACGCTGTTGTAACACTTGTCTTGCTGAAATAAGCAGGGGCGTCCATGATAAAGTTGCTTGGATGACAAGATATGTTGCTCCTAAACCTGTATGGACCTTTCAGCATTAATGGTGCCTTCACAGATGTGTAAGTTACCCATGCCTTGGGCACTAATACACCCCCATACCATCACAGATGCTGGCTTTTGAACTTTGCGCCTATATCAATCCGAATGGTTATTTTCCTCTTTGTTCTGGAGAACACCTCGTCCTCTGTTTCAAAATATAATTTGAAATGTGGACTCGTCAGACCACAGAACACCTTTCCACTTTGCATCAGTCGGTCTTAGGTGAGCTCGGGCCCAGCCAAGCCGGCGGCGTTTCAGGATATTGTTGATAAATGGCTTCGGCTTTGCATAGTAGAGTTTTAACTTGCACTTACAAATGTAACGACCAACTGTAGTTACTGACAGTGGTTTTATGAAGTATTCCTGAGCCCATGTGTTGATATCCTTTACACACTGATGTCGGTTTTTGATGCAGTACCGCCCGAGGGATCAAAAGTCCGTAATATCATCGCTTACGTGCAGTGATTTCTCCAGATTCTCTGAACTTTTTGATGATTTTACGGAATGTAGATGGTAAAACCCCAAATTCCTTGCAATAACTCGTTGAAAAAAGTTGTTTTAAATCTGTTCGACATTTTGCTTACAAAGTGGTGACCCTCACCCCATCCTTGTTTGTGAATTACTTAGCATTTCATGGAAGATGCTTTTATACCCAATCATGGCACCCAACTGTTCCCAATTAGCCTGCCCACCTGTGGGATGTTCCATATAAGTGTTTGATGAGCATTCTTTAACTTTATCAGTATTTATTGCCACCTTTGCCAACTTCTTTGTCACGCGTTGCTGGCATCAAATTCTAAAGTTAATGATTATTTGCAAAAAAAAACCAAATGTTTATCAGTTTGAACATCAAATATCTTGTCTTTGTAGCATATTCAACTGAATATGGGTTGAAAATGATTTGCAAATCATTGTATTCCGTTTAAGTTTACATCTAACACAATTTCCCAACTCATTTGGAAACGTGGTTTATATATATATATATATATATATATATATATATATGTATATATATATATATATATATATATAAACACACAGTCGTTGTCAAAAGTTTACATACACTTGTCTTGAGATCAGCCCGGAGGTTGGGTCTTGGGCGCAGTTGGGTGTTCCAACAGGAAAATGACCCCAAACACATGTCAAAAGTGGCAAAGGAATGGCTAAATCAGGATAGAATTAATGTTTTAGAATGGCCTTCAAAAAAAGTTCTGACTTAAACATGTGGACAATGCTGAAGAAACAAGTCTATGTCAGAAAACCAACAAATTTAGCTGAACTGCACCAATTTTTTCAAGAGGAGTGGTCTAAAATTCAACTAGAAGCTTGTCAGAAGCTTGTGGATTTCTCCCAAACGCGCCTTATTGCAGAGAAACTTGCCAAGGGACATGTAACCAAATATTTACAATGCGGTATGTTTATTTTTGACCCAGCAAATTTGGTCACACTTTCAGTAGACCCATAATAAATTCATAAAAGAACCAAACTTCATGAATGTTTTTGTGACCAACAAGTATGTGCTCTAATCACTCCATCACAAAAAAAAAGAGTTGTAGAAATTATTGGAAACTCAAGACAACCATGACATTATGTTCTTTACAAGTGTATGTAAACTTTTGACCACGACTGTATATATACATGTATACATATTCACATATATAGATACAGTATGTACATACATTGTCAGTCTTTACTTGGGGGGCGGTATAGCTCGGTTGGTAGAGTGGCCTGCCAGCAACTTGAGGGTTGCAGGTTCGATTCCCGCCTCCGCCATCCTAGTCACTGCCGTTGTGTCCTTGGGCAAGACACTTTACCCACCTGCTTCCGGTGCCACCCACACTGGTTTAAATGTAACTTAGATATTGGGTGTCACTATGTAAAGCGCTTTGAGTCACTAGAGAAAAGCGCTATATAAATATAATTCACTTCAATTCACTACTATTAGTACATACATTATTATCATAAATTATGGGTCTTTGGGATATGATCGCACTGAGGATCACATTAATTATCGTTCAAATATGACAATTATCTCACGTCTGGCAACGCTGCTAGATGTGTTTTGTTCCTGTACTTTAGTGTAAGTAATATACAACTTTGTTCGATCCTCTTTTATATTGACTAATATGCTGTTTTAGATTGCAGTATTGTTCAATTAAGCACACCTATTGCGTATGGCTGGGTATTGAGTGTTTAGCTGTTGTGTAGCTGCTTGCTCCCAGTAACCTGTGGCCTACAGTGTTGACCTTTTTTTAAATGACTTCACTAAAATACAAGAAAAGACTGGAAGATTGGAAGACATTTAGATGTTAACTGGTTGTGCAGCTTTGCACGAGTGAACGTGCTGCAAGTTTGCTTGTATCTGAGCGCTTACAGCTGAGAATTTAGATGCAAGCTGATATCATCCGATACTGTTTTTGGACTGCTATCAGATATTGCATCGGTACGCACCTAGTTATACAGGAAAATATTTAAATAAAATAACATGAATAGAAAAATGGAAAATACTGTGATCATGTAGTGCAAATAGAATGTAAAAATAATGACAGCAAACCAAACCAAATAAAAACCATGCAGGATTTGTGATAATGTTTTAAAGTAGCGGATGATCCTAGGGAACGCTAAATCGGGTATGTATGACAACTTCCCTCAAAATACAATAACTTGTAACCGGGCAAAGAAAACTTGCAGTTCCGAACGAAGATGCTCACAGCCCATTAATAATCTAAACATGCTCTGCAGGAAGTGTGCAACCTAATACTTAACTCGCAGTCACACCTTAAAAGTCCACCAAAAGATCTGATCAGGACTATCTGCTCATCATGGGGAAACAAGCTGCATTAATGGCGGACGTAAGAAAGTATTATTTATGGTTTACACTGACCAGATACTAGCTACACCTGAACACTCTATAATAAGATCCAGTCCCCAAGCTGGTCTCGGCTCGGCCTTACTGCATTCATGCACAGGTGTCACAGAACTGAGGAGTCCCTTTACTGTCAACACACGGTACCGATACATCACATGACCTCAAGTTCTGACCCCAGTGACATCTGTCGCCAGGTGTAAATAATCCGGCAAAGTAAGGCGACACTATGTACAAACTCCACGCTGAATGGAAGGTGACTCAAGCATAACATACAAACAGGTGAGGTTCAAGAAAGGTAGGCCAAACCTGATTGTTACATCGTTCAAAAAGGAGAAAAAAGTTAAATAAAATCAGTCCAAAATCCAAGAAATGTCGTCTCACTCTTACAAGAAGAAAGTGTCTAAAAGTGGAATGGAAATAAGTCTTCATTTGCACTCACCTTGTTTAGTCACTGCTTCTGTCCTTACAATACTAAAGAGCAAAGGTAAGTCAGTCTTTTCAGAGTAAGAAGTCTCCTGGCTTAGAGTAAAACCGGTTTGTCAACTCTTCGCGGGAACTCACGGAATGACGTGCCGGTGTGTTGTAAACCTGCCCCCCCAAAAAACGCTGATTGCACTGTTGCATATTGTGTCGTTTATTACACAATGAGCGAAAAAATGCAAAGAAGGCATGTAATCGTTAGTTAATAACCTATTGTTTCTTTGAAGGAAGGACTTATTTACCTTGACTTTTACCCTTTAAATGCTCCTTAGTTGTCAGCCGTGTGTGTCCCGCATATTTGACAGCAATGAGAGAACAGCCGCGTCCTCAATGCACTGCAGTTTGCGACTAACTAATCCTCGCCTCTGTGGCGGGAAATAATCAGAGTTCCTTACACGTTACCGGAGGACGAGGAATAGTGAAACATGCTACATTACACATTCATAAAAGCTGGAGCTGGTGAATGCAAACAGTGATTAGGTCACTATTTGTTATTACCACAGATTTTATTCTTGTTTTTGTTATTGTTTACAAACTCAGGAAATCAGTCATTGGACACAGTAATACCCAAAGGATTTTGCTTAGTTATTTTTGCACTATTGACTTTATTTTGCTCAAAATATTGCATGTAATAAAATCAAATCTATTTGAATATTTAATTGATATTGTTATACCACCATCCTGTATTTTTGTCGGATTATAATTGTGATCAAATATTGAATCATTCAATGATTTTGTAAATATGTAATATCAGCATTTGTATTACAAAACTTCCCCAAAACAAATGTAAAGTATCCAACTACAGAATAATAACTGTTTATTACATTTTAACAGAAGTGTAGACAGAACTATGTTACTAAAGCGAGTAACCAGAAAAACAGATTTTAGCAAAACAGATTAAAATGAGTTTTGAAAAAAATAATATGACAATGATGCAATATGTTACCGTCAGCAGCCTAGGAGCCTTTTTAACACGTCTTATATATTGTTATATGATCATTTATAAGCCAAATTATAAATAGTGATGTATAACGTTATCGCAGGAGGCTGCAATATACAGTACATAGTGATATAGATTTCAGGCCGTATCGTCAATTTCCACTGCTATTTGGAGTTGTTGGTCATGTTTTAATGTGTAAATGACATCAGTTTTACTTCTTGTGGTTATTATAATCACTTTTAGTAGTGATGGGTGAAACGATACTGATGCATCGACGCCCCGTGAAACACAAGGAGTGCTATAGTGTGCTTTCAGATATAAAAAAGAAAACATTGACAATACAGCGTTTGTCAATTGACTAAAAAGGAGTGTTAATCAAGGAGGGTATCTTTTGGATTACGACTGACAGCGTGTACTAAAAGGAGTTGTTTACAATATTAAAAAACAAAAACAAAGTGTGGGATCGTGTTGATATTATAGCGCCAAAGAAGGTAAATGTGCGTTTAACATTCCTTTCTGTGCAACTGCTAATCTAAAACATAGATTTGTTTAATGTTGCTACATTTTGGATTTTGGTAAGGAATCTAGTAACTTTTTGTAAAAAAAAAAAAAAAAAAAAAAAACTTACACTAGAGTAACTATAATTTTCTTTTTGGTCTATTTTTGGTTTCCAAAATTATTTTTTTTAGGAGTGGGACTTTCTGTAAACAACTTTAATTTTAAGGCTATTGTGTAGTCAGCATTAACATAACTATTATATGCTATTCATGCAGAACTGTTGTTTTATGAACTATGAATATGCATGTGTGTGTGTATTCACTTTTGCTTTAATCTTGATATGTAGCAAAGCGTTTTCAAAATTTTAGAGCCCAGGAGAATATTCCAACAGCTAATGGGCATCTTAATAAACAAACAATCCTATTTGCATGTCAAATGTAGTGACTTTTTAAAACCAGTAGATGGCCATTACAAAACACTGACACAGTATATCAGTGCTGTGACCATACAGGTAGTGAGTGTGCCATAGACTCACTCAGGCATCACTTACCCATCACTACTACTTACTGTAAACACTAAAGTTGGTTTGGATGTTATTATTCTTATTAATATTAGTTATAATAGTAATGTATTTTTTTCCTCCTGGTGACGTTGTACATTTGCCAAGCTTTTTCTTAAAGGCACATTAAGCATGTGTGCCCCAATTTTAAAAAAGCACACAAAAAACAGGCAATCATCAGATATTGTGCACAAAATGATAAAGTTACCTCATAAAGCAGGGACATTTTTTCAGCATTACATTGACTGGCGTGCTTATGGTATTTAATCATTAGGAAGGTTTTGTAACGTTGCATTTATGCAAACTATCAATATTATACAAAAACACATTGTAACAGGGCGTGATCACAAAGACATGTCTCTTTTGGGGATTTACTGTCACACACACATGACAGAAATAGGCTAAAGCAAGTGGCAGGTAGAGAATATGACGTCTGCTCTAAATTAGTTTTGCTTACAATTTCGTTGTACAATGTACAATGACAATAAAGATATATTCTATTCTAGAATGTGACGTCTGCTCGAATGGACTCCAGACATGTGTGCTTGAAGGTTAGATGTTGCAACTCCTAATGTGTCATCTTAGAAGCGTCAATGGGACATGCTTAAACCTTTAGTACAGTGGTTCTTAACCTGGGTTCGATGAGTCGGCCTCAAGTCCACCGCGGAGGTCAAGAGTAAGACACACCTGACTCATCGTTTGAATAAAAACTTCTCCCTATCAGCGTTATTATGAATACCCCAAAAGAATGTTCCCTCTAATTTGTTCTGAGTTCATGCACTGTGTTGGTTTTGTTCTTTGAACAAGGTGATGTTTATGCACGGTTCATTTTGTGCACCAGTAAAAAAAAAACATACAGTGGGGCAAAAAAGTATTTAGTCAGCCACCGATTGTGCAAGTTCTCCCACTTAAAATGATGACAGAGGTCTGTAATTTTCATCATAGGTACACTTCAACTGTGAGAGACAGAATGTGAAAAAAAATCCAGGAATTCACATTGTAAGAATTTAAAATAATTTATTTGTAAATTGTTATTTGTAATAAGTGTTTGGTCAACCATTCAAAGCTCTCACTGATGGAAGGAGGTTTTGGCTCGAAATCTCACGATACATGGCCCCATTCATTCTTTCCTTAACACGGATCAATCGTCCTGTCCCCTTAGCAGAAAAACAGCCCCAAAGCATGATGTTTCCACCCCCATGCTTTACAGTATGTATGGTGTTCTTGGGACGCAACTCAGTATTCTTTTCCTCCAAACACGACGAGTTGAGTTTATACCAAACAGTTCTCTTTTGGTTTCATCTGACCACAGGACATTCTCTCAATCCTCTGCTGTATCATCCATGTATCCATTTTGGTATAAACTCAACTGGTCGTGTTTGGAGGAAGAATACTGAGTTGCATCCCAAGAACACCATATCTACTGTGAAGCATGGGGGTGGAAACATCATGTTTTGGGGCTGTTTTTCTGCTAAGGGGACAGGACGATTGATCCGTGTTAAGGAAAGAATGAATGGGGCCATGTATCGTGACATTTTGAGCCAAAACCTCCTTCCATCAGTGAGAGCTTTGAATGGTTAAGCAAATACTTATTTTCCACCAAAATGTACAAATAAATTCTTTAAAATTCCTACAATGTGAATTCCTTGATTTTTTTTACATTCTGTCTCTCACAGTTGAAATGCACCTATGATTAAAATTACAGACCTCTGTCATCATTTTAAGTGGGAGAACTTGCACAATCGGTGGCTGACTAAATACTTTTTTGCCACACTGTAACTTCGTCTTGATTTTGAAAGAAAAAAAAAACAAAAACATTTTATTTTTCAGTAAGGAAGGATTCGGTGGATGCACATATGAAACAGGTGGGGTTCGGTACCTCCAACAAGGTTAAGAACCACTGCTTTAGTAACAAGAAAAAAAAGGCCTGACCACACCATCACACTTACAGCTCTTGAGGTCTAATTCCTTCCAGTCACAAATGAGCCCCTCTCCCACTTTAGAACAATGCAGTGCATTCAAATTAATCTAGAAAGCTGTCCTGCATGTCTTGACCGGTTTGACCAGTAGAGGAATGGTGGACTGATTCTCGCCTCCTATTGAGGACAGAGGCTCGTCTCTATCATCAGCACAGAGACATATTTGTTTTACAGTCATTTTTCCATTGTCGCTGCTCTATGATGGTCATGTTTCATTCAACAGGCTAGTTCCCACTGAATAGTTTTCTCATGAGAACCAGTCAAGAAGAATTTGGCAGAATTTTTTTTACTTACAGTAATGCATTATAACTAACATTCACTTATCATAGCTATGTAATGAAAAATATTTTAAAGTGGCGGCTCAACTTAAGTATTTTGAGATAAAAGCAACGTATTGGCTAGTTGTTATGCTTTAAATTGCAAGAACATTTTTGAGGTACAAGCATTCCTGCCATTAGTTGACAGTGCTGAAAAGATGAAGGGGATGATTTTCATTGAAAAATAGAAATCATCAAAAACATGACAACTTGGCGACAGTGGTCTGCAGCATACTGATGCAGAATGAGTCATAATGGCAGCTCAGGACGTCATTATCCAAACAGCAGACATTTATCCATGAAAACACGAAGAAGCTGCTGATGGTGTTTTTGAATGAGAAGGAGCTCGCAGGAAATACCGAAAAAGTCCACTCTCCAAGGTAAATTATACATTATTAGAAAATTACTTCATAAAACTACTGTAGTTGTTGGAAGTCCATTCTAGAGTATTGTTTCATACAATATTTCTGATGTAAAATATTTTTAGAGCCAAGTAGCAATGGGAGATGCAAGTGTTTTGTGTTAAGAGCTACGTCACATAACCAATTAAGCTCTTAAATTGAGGTACTAATGTACCTCCAAATTCTGTGATTAAAAAAACAAAACTATCTCAAACCTACAACTTTTTTGTTTTTAAAATATATTTTTGGAATGAAATGTGCTATTTTTCAGTGTTTACATTTTAATTTTAAGTTTTTTTTTTTAAACAATTCAAACAAAAAAATAAAAATTAAATAAAGATTTTCAACATATTAGGCACACCTGCACAATAAAATGGCATTAAATACAAAAACTGTATCACAAATTGATTATTGTATGATTAACACTGTCAGAGAGGTATTCATATCACAATATGCTAATTTTTGTGGATGTAGCAAAGACCTAATTGTTTTCTTAAAATGGAGGATGGCCCTGCGATGAAGTGGCGACTTGTCCAGGGTGTACACCGCCTTCCGCCCGAATGCAGCTGAGAGAGGCTCCAGCGACCCCCCGCGACCCCAAAAGGGACAAGCGGTAGGAGATGGATGGATGAATGGAAAATGGTTGATGATAGGATACACTAGTCGTTTATAACCAGTTAGTATGCTTTTTTCTTATTTAGCAAACAAACCATAATATCATAAGTATAATTTAAAATGATACAAATGTATATTACAAGCTTGCATAAGTGGTGCTTTGCTTGGTGTTACAAAACAGAAAATAAATAGTACACGTTGCTCTTTATTTTCAAACTGCATCTTGATAAGACCAACAAAGTAAGATAAAACTTTTGCCTAAAAGTGACATAAAGACTCCAGTATTGATAAAATAAAAGTCATGAACAAAAATATTTACGTCTGTGAAAAATACATCTATTCATCGATTAAAATGGGAGCTATACAAATGAGTATAAAGACAGCTTTATTCGACCCTCAGAAGAAAACAATATTCATCATAAAAATGTGGGGTTTTGTAGCACAGGAATAGATACAGTTTAGCTAGCTGCTGTTTTTATACAAAATGTACACATGTACAAACACACACACATATATATATATATATATATATATATATATATATATATATATATATATATATATATACACACACACATACATACACATATATATATACAAATATATATATATATGTATACATATACATACACACATATATATACATATATGTACAGTATATTTATATCTATGTATATGTATACATATATATACACACACATACATACATATATATATTATATATATATATATGTATGTGTATACATATATACACACACACACACACACACACACACACACACACACACACACACACACACATATATACATGTGTGTGTATATATATATATATATATATATATATATATATATATATATATATATATATATATATATATATATATATATATATATATATATATATATATACACACACAGTGGGGCAAAAAAGTATTTAGTCAGCCACCGATTGTGCAAGTTCTCCCACTTAAAATGATGACAGAGGTCTGTAATTTTCATCATAGGTACACTTCAACTGTGAGACAGAATGTCAAAAAAAAAAATCCAGGAATTCACATTGTTGGAATTTTAAAGAATGTATTTGTAAATTATGGTGGAAAATAAGTATTTGGTCAATAACAAAAATTCAACTCAATACTTTGTAATATAACCTTTGTTGGCAATAACAGAGGTCAAACGATTACTATAGGTCTTTACCAGGTTTGCACACACAGTAGCTGGTATTTTGGCCCATTCCTCTAAGCAGATCTTCTCGAGAGCAGTGATGTTTTGGGGCTGTCGCCGAGCAACAGGGACTTTCAACTCCCTCCGAAGATTTTCTATGGGGTTGAGGTTTGGAGACTGGCTAGGCCACTCCAGGACTTTCAAATGCTTCTTACGGCGCCACTCCTTTGTCACCCGGGCGGTGTGTTTGGGATCATTGTCATGTTGGAAGACCCAGCCACGTTTCATCTTCAAAGCTCTCACCGATGGAAGAAGGTTTTGGCTCAAAATCTCATGATACAAGGCCTCATTCATTCTTTCCTCAACACTGATCAATCGTCCTGTCCCCTTAGCAGAAAAACAGCCCCAAAGCGTGATGTTTCCACCCCCATGCTTCACAGTAGGTGTGGTGTTCTTGGGATGTAACTCAGTATTCTTCTTTCTCCAAACACGACGAGTTTAGTTTGTACCAAAATGTTCTGTTTTGGTTTCATCTGACCACATCACATTCCCACAATCCTCTGCTGTATCATCCATGTGCTCTCTGGCAAACTTCAGACGGGCCTGGACATGCACTGGCTTAAGCAGAGGGGATACATCTGGCACTGCAGGATTTGATTCCCTGTCGGCGTAGTGTGTTACTAATGGTAACCTTTGTTACTTTGGTCCCAGCTCTCTGCAGGTCATTCACCAGGTCCCCCCGTGTGGTTCTGGGATTTTTGCTCACCGATCTCATGATCATTTTGACCCCACGGGATGAGATCTTGCGTGGAACCCCAGATCGAGGGAGATTATCAGTTGTCTTGTATGTCTTTCATTTTCTGATAATAGCTCCCACAGTTGTGTTTTTCACACCAAACTGCTTGCCTATTGTAGATTCAATCTTCCCAGTCTGGTGCAGGTCTACAATTCTTTTCCTGGTGTCCTTCAACGGCTCTTTGGTCTTGGCCATAGTGAAGTTTGGAGTCTGACTGTTTGAGGCTGTGGACAGGTGTCTTTTATACAGATAACGACTTCAAACAGGTTCCTATTAATACAGGTAACGAGTGGAGGACAGAAGAACTTCTTAAAGAAGAAGTTAAAGGTCTGTGAGAGCCAGAGATCTTCCTTGTTTGAAGTGACCAAAAACTTATTTTCCACCATAATTTACAAATAAATTCTTTAAAATTCCTACAATGTGAATTCCTGGATTTTTTTTTTCACATTCTGTCTCTCACAGTTGAAGTGTACCTATGATGAAAATTACAGACATCTGTCATCATTTTAAGTGGGAGAACTTGCACAATCGGTGGCTGACTAAATACTTTTTTGCCCCACTGTATATATATATACACACACACATGCATGGGCACGTGTGAGTTGGCACTCTGAAAAAGGGATGTTTGACAAACCGTATATAACTAAGATTATATATAATAGATTTTTCTTTGTGCAATCTATCAGCTTCTCTCTAGTTGTGCCTACTTGTCAAAGTGATAAAACTAGTTAACTTTGTAGGCCACATACTTTGCATCTTATCGAGTGTTAATACTTATCCAGCCAAAAACAAATACAAACTGGAACTCCATGACAGAGACCAGTAACAGGAAACGTGTGGCTGCAAACTAAGACAAACTAGGAGAAGCTTATTGAGGAAAATACACCCAAAAAGTCATTGAACGGTGCTTTTTGCTGACACTAACCTTTACGGGGTCCTATTAAGGCCTCAGCCACTCTTGAGCAGACATATAGGTAGGACAGCCTTCGGAGTCCTTGTTTAAATACATTCCATCACTATGTTTTTGTCTTTTTGAATCCATCATCGGCAGGCCAGCTGCACTTGATTGATCAGCTCCTCAAAACGATTAAAAAGCCCTTCCACCCACGCTAAATTCTGCAGATACTTTTGCACAGTTTCCTGCTGCCCCTGTTCTCCCGCCTGCACCCGCAGGACCTGCACAACAAGCATCACCACGTTAATTTATTAAAAGAGTTCTCGTGATATACGTGTGTTAAAAGGCTCACCTCGTCCTTACACATGAGGTATGTGTGGTACTTGTAGTGTTGTAGAGAGTGATACAGAGAAAACCAGTGGCTTTTCTGCTGATCCACCGTGTACTCCTGGAGAAGGAAAGTGAAAAGTATTAAATGGTGTGCTATGGCGCACTCTGCTGGACAAAAGATAAGGATACAGCTGCAGTACAAATAGCCAAAAAGAGTAATTTTTGGAAAGTTTGTCTATCGTTCACAATCATTATGAAAGACATGATGGCGGATGTTTTAAAAAAAAAAAGCATTCTAAATATATATATATATAAGTCTGCCTACAGCAGAGCCAATGGGAGGTCCTCTATTCCGCCCATGAAAACCAAAAATAACATCCAAAAAGCACCAACAATACTCCATTACATTTCGGAACTTGAATATTAACCAAGTATTAGTAAAAAAAAGTATTATAAGCGCTAGCGCAGACAAACTATTTATAGCGGCGCTGTGATCGACTGATCAGCTGCTTCCTTGCTTATCAAACTTTATTGTAGATCATAAATCATGCCTCTCACCTGCATAGCAGAAGCAAAAGAATGTATTCCTACAAGTTGGTACGCTTTGACAGCCAATTTAGACGTAAACGACACGAAAAGACGCTTTGTTCCACCCACCTTTGCAAGCATTAAGAGTCATTCTTTCATCTGAATGGGAATATATGAACATCCTAGAAGTCATAATGTAAAACAGCAGACATTGTGCAGTAAGTGATATTTGATTATGTTTGTTGGCTCTCATGAAGTCTGAGTAATAACCAGTGACCTTGTTTAAAAAATAAGCGATGCGTTTTTGAATTTAATGCAACACGTATGTTTGAAATGAGCAAAGTACATACATATAAAATGCCATTATAACTGTGCCCATTACTACATTACATATAAACTTACATCATGTACATGAAGCCTTAATGGAGGTGTTAAGATGTTTTTTTTTAAAGGGCTTTATAGGTAGAATAGAGCTGTTCCCATAAGCTCCATTGTAAGCGGACTTTTGATTGCATCTATTTCATATTTAGAATGCATTTTGAAAAAAAATACATCCATCTGCATGTCTTTCAATGATTGTAAATGATAGGCAACATTTATAACAAGTACAGTTACCCTGCCCTTTTAAGATTTAAAAAAAAAATCATCTATCTAATTGAAAAGCACTGACAGTTAATAAAACAATGCTGTCAAAACACACAAGCCCACCTGTGGTACTTTGTTAGGCAACTTGTAAGGCTTCATGGTCTTCTTACTGTAGGCTTTCCCACTGAGACGCACTTTAAAGATAGGTGCCTCCCCATCCTTTTTCAACTCCGTCACCACGGAGATCTCTGGGCAGCTGTCCAGTGACGTCTAAAGATGACAAAAAACCTGCATTGTTCTCTCACAAGCAACAATAGAATGTTTCTTTTTATTTTCATAGTTTATATCGAACATGAGCACATTTACAACACAATACATTACACAGTATCATATCACTTTACATCGCATCATGTCCGAAAAGGAGTAGGAAGAAGCAAAGCTTATTTAATCCTACCCCTTTCCCACGTCAGCGCACCCACAAATACATACATTCATCTACTGACTTTCAAAAGCAAACCCACCTTAAGGACTTGCCCAATGTGCAGTTTGTGAAGCAAGCGTTTCCTGTTGTCACTGATCAACTCGTCCATTCTTCTCATATGTGGCAGCAACAACTCATCTGTACGTGTGACAATACACGCTGGGTCAGACTTGCAGCTGGAGACCACACTTTTGTTTTAGTTTGGTAAATTACCATTCCTTCTTTCAAGTTCGGTCATCACACTTTCGTCGAGGATAAAGCTGATGAGCAGCTCCACGAAGCTCTTGAAAGTGTCCTTCATGGTTCTTGTGTTGAGAAGTCGTGAAGCAAAAGGCACAGGAGGGTTTAAGTCTGGAGAAAAGAAAGCAGCAAATTTAAAACACATTCCTACATAAAGTTGTCAAACTGAGAACAATAAAACTTTACAATAAAACTTCTATCTTTACCAAATACTGTAACTAAGACTCAGGGTGAGGCGGCATTTTGCCACTACGGCCCCCACCTGTGGAACAGTCTGCCGGAAAGCCTCAGGATTGCAGACACTTAATATTTTTATGAAAAAGGATAAAGAAACACATTTTTAATCAGGCTTTTTACTGATCATGTTTAACTCTTATCATTTGTATTTTAAACGTGTTATTTTCCATTTCATTAATTGCTAATAGTATTACTATCATTCTGTCAATTCTGTTTTTAATAAGGTGTTATTTATATTTTATTTTGAGATATATTGTACAATATGTTTCATGCTATTGTTTTGGATGATGTTATTTAAGTAATTATGCAGTGTGGACGTCTTAAATGTTGGGTTTTTCCTCAATCCTCAGTGCCATGCCACGTTTTTTTAATAGTGTACATGAGTGTTTGTATGTGGGTTTTTATATCTCTTCTTACTTTTTATTGTGTTGCCATTTGTTCGTGCATGGAAAGTGCTATGTAAATAATTTTCTACCATCTTCATCAGCTTCTTCTGCAGAGGATGATCCCGAGGCAGTGGGCGACAAGGCCTCCTTCCATTTCCGCCTCTTCTTGGGCGGTGGCTCTGCTCTTGGCTTGAGAGGTTTGATGGGCCGAAGATTCTGGGTATGAGACTGGCAAAGAGGGGCAGCTGTCAAGCCCAGCAGAGTCTTCACCTGAAAACCTCTGTGAAACAGACCAAAAGATGACATCTCTGCCGGAAACAACCCTCTGCTCTCAGAGGTCATAGTCATAGCTCACCTTAACGAGTTCATAGGCTTGCAGCGTGGCTTCCGACTGCACACACGGACATACTCTCTTTTGTTCACAGTGTCCAGAAACTTCACATAGACTCTCTGGTACATGGTCTTGGCATCACCAAAGTATCCCAGATACTACACACAAACAGCACAAACAATGTTATATAGGCGACTAAACTAGTCTTGGATGACCACAATGTACACCAACTGATATCTTGTGGATCGTCTCAAACATTCCATTAGACAAGGGAATGAAGGCACAATCATAAATATATTTTTTTAAGTAGTATAAGTATGTCACGTTAAGTAACATTTCAAAACAAATTACTACGGGTCATAGGTCGACTGTTGGTCAGATTTTAAAATCTATCCTACATGAAATCATTTAAACGATATTAAAAAATAACACATTTCAATCTGTTCCAGTGTCAAGCGGCCTGGTAAGAAAATTTTTTTAACTGTAGTATATATGTATGGGCAAGTTTTCAGGAACATGTTGATAATTTAACAACTACAGGTGAGGAAATTAGGAATTTGGACGATTCTGAATTGATGGACAAATGCTCAAATATGTATAATTTACGTATGTTAAATGGGGTGTTTCAAAACAAAACAAGAACACCTTGGGCTATTTTTTTTTACCCTTAGTGGTTTTAAAGATCATATACTTTTTAAAAGTGTCTATATTTTTCACAACTACTAAACATACTGGATAAAAATTGCTTGTTGGCCAGAGGAATTTGTTTGGTGTTCAAGCTTGTCACTCACCACTGTCAGCCCCTTTAAAAAATCAATACAGACTGTTTTAAAATGCAGATCAAATGCAGACTCATGGGGTAGGGAGAAAAAGGGGACAAGCTATGCAAGTCGCGGTGATAAGTTAGCTTGAATGTAAAGCAGTAAAAAGATAAAATAAATGGTTTGAACACTTCAACAAAAGTAACTAGAACAGCGTTACAACAGTATCTACAATATAATAATAGCACCAGGGGTGTCCAACTCACTTTAGCTCAGGGGCCATACGAAAGAAAATCTATTTCCAAGTGGGCCGGACTGGTAAAATCATGGCATGGTAATTTAAAAATAATTCAGATTGTTTCTTTGTTTAAAAATAAACCAAGCACATTCTGAAAATTTACAAATCATACTTTTTACACTTAAATGTTGCGCTTAATAGTATGCTATCTTCATTTGTGATAATGTTCATCAGTGAAATAGGTGGAAATGAGTCTGGCAGTTTTAAAATGCTCCTATTGGTGTTTATTTTTAATCTATCAGAAGATGAATTGAATAATAATATCACAATCAAATTACACGGTTTTATTAATGTAATTTTCCGAAGCCGATGTACAAACGTCATGTGGTATATTCTGTACATATGTAGTATAATCTACAACAAAACTTGTGAATTTGGACTCATTTCATTATAACACACAAGAAGTTAGAAAGGGATACATATTATTTTTGCATATTTATGTGCACCCACAAAATGTACAACACGAAAGTTAAAGATTATCAAAAGCATTTTTGGGGGGTAGAAATGTCACAAGTTTTATTACCAACAACATATTTGACAATGAAATAATGAAAGTAACAATCCACATTTTGTACCATTTCTATCACTAATAAGCATGTAGTGTCCAAACAAAGAAGTGTTGTCTCTATTCTCGTGTCTTAATACGGCACATAACTGCGCCACCTCTGAAGTCATGCACACTATTGCAACAGGGGATGCAAAAAAATTGCTATTTTGACATCTAGTGGACACATTTGGAACAGCAGTTTTTTTATTCAGAAATTTCAGCTATACTTTGCAAACTCATCTCACGGGATGTGCATTTATCACTTCTGATTTAAACGATATATTAATCATTTACAATATAGTAATTAAAGATGCATAAATAATTGATTTATAATTTAATCATAGCTCCTGAATTGTAATCAAATCATGTAATGCCCAAAGATTCCCAACACTATTGACAAACGTATGAATGTAAAAAGGTAACTACGTATTTCAAAATAAAACAAAACATCTTGTTAAGGTCACCTCTCGTTTGCGCTTAAAAAGCACTGCACACACCACATAGGGTAAAATCAATAATCCAATTTTAAAAGTTAAGTTAAAGTTGAAGTACCAATGATTGTCACACACACACTACAGTAAATGTGCCAAATTTGTCCTCTGCATTTGACCCATCTCCTTGTTCACCCCCTGGGAGGTGACGGGAGCAACGGGCAGCAGCGGTACCACGCCCAGGAATCATTTTTGGTGATTTAACCCCCAATTCCAACCCTTGATGCTGAGTGCCAAGCAGGGAGGTAATGGGTCCCATTTTTTTTATAGTATGACTCGGCCGGGGTTTGCACCCACAACCTGCTGATCTCAGAGCAGACACTCCAACCACTAGGCCAGTGGTTCTCAAATGGGGTTACACGTACCCCAGGGGGTACTTGAAGGTATGCCAAGGGGTACGTTAGATTTTTTTTAAATATTCTAAAAATAGCAACAATCCAAAAATCCTTTATAAATATATTTATTGAATAATACAAAATATGAATGTAAGTTCAAAAACTGTGAAAAATATTCAGTGTTGACAGCTAGATTTTTTGTGGACATGTTCCATAAATATTGATGTTAAAGATTTAATTTTTGGTTAAGAAATGTTTAGAATTAAGTTCATGAATCCAGATGGATCCTTATTACAATCCACAAAGAGGGCACTTTAAATTGATGATTACTTCTATGTGTAGAAATCTTTATTCATAATTGAATCACTTGTTTATTTTTCAACACATTTTTAGTTATTTTTATGTGTTTATTTCCAAATAGTTCAAGAAAGACCACTACAAATGAGCAATATTTTGTACTTTTATACAATTTAATAAATCAGAAATTGATGACATAGTGCTGTATTTTGACTTCTTTATCTCTTTTTTTCAACCAAAAATGATTCGCTCTGATTAGGGGGTACTTGAATTAAAACATTTTTTACAGGGGGTACATCACTGAAAAAAGGTTGAGAACCACTGCACTAGGCCACTGAGAAGGCATATGTATATATATATATATATATATATATATATATAGCATCGAGCCTTGGACTTTTCAAAGTATGGCACAGTGAGCCCCCGTCAGAAATTATATCACCATTAGGGCCTACCCTTAGCCATTATAGACTTATTTTCTGGAGCACATTTTCTGGTAATTCCAGACGCTCTTATCTATAACTAGAACATTTTTTTTTCTTTTTTCCTAAACATCACTTAAGTTAGTTTAGCATGTAAAAAAAAAAAAGTTTCCTTAATTTTCTCAAGCTGCTACACCTGCAATAGAGGAGGCCCACCTCACAGTCTGAAAGCCTTGTTCAAACAAGTCACCTGCTCGCTAGTTAAGCGTGACGTTAAGCATAATGATGGTTAGATCTCCTAAATTTTAGTGGCTTTCAAGATATATTTTTATTTCAATTGTTACCCATGTTCACTTACACTGTTAGTAGCCGAAAACACTCGCTTCCCGTCTCTTAACTCTGGCACAAATTTCTGCAGCAGAGCCTTCTGGACTTTCCAAATGGCAGGAGGCTCACTTCCTGATCGCATAGTTTCCTGATAACAGAGCACAGTGCATGTTATCTACAAGTAAGATTTGATTAATTTTCTGGCTAAAAGCCTAAACACTTGCATATGTTATACCTTTAAGGTCTCAATATCCTCCTTTCTCACAACAAACTCGTCTCTCTCCCGGTACATTCCTTCACCTCCACTGTCCGACAGCTCCTCATCAGTCAGTCCCTCAATGGCCACACTTGTCAGCTGTACAGCGAGCTGGCCAGGTGGCATCTCTTTGGGCTGCTGCCTGGTCGTGGTAGTGATTCCTGTGACAACCGCGTTTGGTGTTTGGGTGGAAGTAGATATGGGTGGAGGGCAGGTTTCTGTGATGTTGAATGTCACAGCGGGGACTTGGAGTGGTTTTAGTATCGAAATGGGGACCTGGTTTTCTGGAGGAGGATTAAATGTATGCATTAACATGCTAAACATCGATCATTTTTCTTGATTCACCAATTTTAGTCTTGAAGAGTCAAATATATCAGCAGCAAGTTCAGAAAATAAAGAAAAAACGGTTTTCAAACCTGCTAAGATTGTGCATCTAAAATAGTAGGTTGGGACCCCCCGATATGGTGGGGACAGGTGTCAGCATGAGTGAAAAAGGGATTTCAATTATTAGCGCCATTATGAATTTATGGCTGAACGATACACAAGCTTCCAGCAAGGTAGCAGCAGTGCTCAAATTAATCAACAGGCTAGCCAGAAAATATGACAAACTCTATTTAGGGTTTACTCTAAATGTGGTAGATAACAAATACATATTATAAGCTTAAGAAGAATCAGCTCTTTATTTAGAGCAAATGCAAGTGCATTAAAAAGGCAGATAAATAGATAACTACCAGGTTCTCAATGGCAGTTCAATTGAAGAGAGTGGAAAATTATAGACACAAAAATAATTGAGAACAACTGTGTTAAGCCAATTTTGTTATTTTTAAAGGCCTACTGAAATGAGATTTTCTTATTTAAACAGGGATAGCAGGTCCATTCTATGTGTCATACTTGATCATTTCGCGATATTGCCATATTTTTGCTGAAAAGGATTTAGTAGAGAACATCGACGATAAACATCGCAACTTTTGGTCGCTAATAAAAAAGCCTTGCCTGTACCGGAAGTAGCAGACGATGTGCGCATGACGTCACTGGTTGTAGAGCTCCTCACATCCGCACATAGTTTACAATCATGGCCACCAGCAGCTACAGCGAGTCGGAACGAGAAAGCGACAATTTCCCCATTAATTTGAGCGAGGATGAAAAATTTGTGGACGAGGATAGTGAGAGTGAAGGACTAGAAGAAAACATATATAAATTACCGTATTTTTCGGAGTATAAGTCGCTCTGGAGTATAAGTCGCACCGTCCGAAAATGCATAATAAAGAAAAAAACATATATAAGTCGCACTGGAGTATATGTCACATTTTTGGCGGAATTTTTTTTGATAAAACCAAACACCAAGAATAGACATTTGAAAGGCAATTTAAAATAAATAAAAACTAGTGAACAACAGGCTGAATAAGTGTACGATATATGACGCATAAATAACCAACAGAGAAGGTGCCTGGTATGTTAACGTAACATATTATGGTGAGAGTCATTCAAATAACTATAACATATAGAACATGCTATACGTTTACCAAACAATCTGTCACTCCTAATCGCTAAATCCCATGAAATCTTAAACTTCTAGTCTCTTACGTGAATGAGCTAAATAATAAATGGTAAATAGGTTATACTTGTAAAGCGCTTTTCTACCTTCAGGGTACTCAAAGCGCTTTGACACTATTTCCACATTCACCCATACACACACACATTCACACACTGATGGCGGGAGCTGCCATGCAAGGCCCTAACCACGAACCATCAGGAGCAAGGGCGAAGTGTCTTGCTCAAGGACACAACAGGCGTGACGAGGTTGGTAGAAGGTGGGGATTGAACGGCCACTCTCCCAACCTCGCCACGCCGTCCCCAACCGCGCCACGACGTTATTTGATATTTTATGGTAATGTGTTAATAATTTCACACATAAGTTGCTCCTGAGAATAAGTCGCACCCCTGGCCAAACTATGAAAAAAATTGCGACTTATAGTCCGAAAAATACGGTAATTAAAAAAAAAGACAAGGGCAGTGGGAGCGATTCAGACGTTATTAGACACATTTAGTAGGATAATTCTGGAAAATCCCTTATCTGCTTATTGCGTTACTAGTGTTTTAGTGAGATTATATAGTCATACCTGAAAGTCGGAGGGGTTTGGTGTCCGCCAGTGTCTCTGAGGAAAGCCACGGAGGAGCCAAGAGTCCACAGCTGCCTCTTTGACAGCTGCAGGAGGAACGACACAAGCTCCGCTCATGTCTACGATAAGAGCCGACTTATTACAACAATTTTCTCACCGAAACCTGCCGGTTGACATGTGGTAGAGAACCATGTTCACTTGACCGCTCTGTTCCATATTAAAGCTTCACCGTCATCTTTAGGGAATGTAAAAAAAAAAAAAAAAACACCGGCTGTGTTTGTTTTGCTACAGCCGACCACAATACACCGCTTTCCAGCAACATCTTCTTTGTAGTCTCCATTATTAATTGAACAAATTGCAAAAGATTCAGCAACACAGATGTCCAGAGAACTGTGTGATTATGCAATTAAAGCAGACTACTTATAGCTTGGATCGGGCTGGAAGAACATGTCCGCTGCAACCGGTGACATCACGCGCACGTGTCATCATTCCGCGACGTTTTCAACAGGATACGTCGCGGGAAACTTAAAGTTGCAATTTAGTAAACTAAACCGGCCGTATTGGCATGTGTTGCAATGTTAAGATTTCATCATTGATATATAAACTATCAGACTGCGTGGTCGGTAGTAGTGGGTTTCAGTAGGCCTTTAAAGACTCAATGAATAGCCTCTGTTTCAATAAATGAAACAGAGGCTGGTATAAGCAGAAAACATGCTAAAATGTGTTTTTTGGCAAGTAGGGGAGGACGAGTCAGAGGAGTATTATGTCCTCGTAGGGGAACTCAATGTGCCACACTTTAAAAATGCCAGGTTTTGTAATTAATAGTTTTTAAGAATTAGAAAAGTATTGACAAATGTTGGCTAAGTGTTACTATACCTAGCTTGTTTTTCCGTTCTGAGAACTCATCAAGCGCAGAGAGTGCTGAGCTGATACTGTTCCTTAGCGCCTGGTTTCTTCCCGTATTCTCCTCTTCATCGGAGCTGAATGACGGTAGCGTCTCCAAATTCTTCTGTAGCTCGTCAGCCAAACGTTTCTGATGAGAGCTCACTCCCTGACTCTGCTGGGCAATCAGTGAACCTGGTACAGTTTGAATTTTGGGGGGTTCAATACTTGGTGGTGGTTTGGTCAAGACACCAGTCTTTTTGGGGCGACTAGTGTTTCTTGAAGCATTTGTAGGGGACTGTTGTTTGGGGCCAGATTTAATGAAGTCCAGGAAGGAGCCGATAAAACCGTTTTTCACCTCGGGTTGTTTCTCTTCCACTTCCCGAATTTTCTGCCTGATTCTTTCCTGCTGTGGACAACTATCATTTGTGCTTTGTGAGGCAGATGGGCTGGAATCACTGCCTCTAGAGTTCTGCCGCTTTGCCTGTACAGTGCGCTTGGCTGGTTTTGCTTGTACTATATCCTCACCCTTTATCAAAGACAGAGGGCAAACTTTCTTTTGGGGGAAGTCCTCAACACCTGGATTTTTCATTAGGCCGTTCTCAGTTGTGATACACTTTCCTTTGACACTGCTTTGCAAGCCTGACAGGTCATAAACGTGCCTGATTGAGTGGTAGTCGTTTTCAGAGCTCTCTCCATCTCCATTGGTGTCAAGATCAGAACTGTTGTGATGAACTGACAGTCCTTGGCGGTCTGTAGAGATCTGTGCTTCATTTAGCATCATAGTCATGGAGTTACTGCCTGTAAGGATTGTCTGCACTGTGGAGAAACTGGGTGACATGTGCGTTATATCCACCGTTTGAAAGTGATTCTTGGTATCGACAGAACCTGTCATTGCTACAATTTCAGCCTGGGTGGAGGATGCGGCTTTGACAAAGTCTTGCGGTGTGACACCACAAGCAGCCACAGTAGCAGCCAAGATGTCATCAACGTTTGATAAAATATTTCTCTCATCGGCTAGTAAGACAGAGTCTGGGAAGCAAAGAGAGTTAAGGGCAAATTGGTTCTTAGCATCATTTGACTGGTCATTAGCTGAATGGCTGTAGTGGTCTTTAGAGGAATCTGAGCACCCTGAGCTCTGCTCAGACACGACTGTAACTTGCTGACTTTCAGAGACACTGCGACAAAGCAGTTGTTCACGATCCATCTGAAGGTACTGCACATTAAAAGGGCTCAAACCTTGGGTTGATTGAAGGCCTTGTGCAGATACTACCTTTGAAGACATTTGAGCATTTTGCACAAGAGGCTGCTGGAGGAGATTCATCTGGCTGGGCTCCAAGAGAACCTGTGCGTTAGGGACAGTGATGCACTGGGTGTGGACTGCTGGGATATGGTCCTGGTGAGTTTGTTGTGACTCAGGTAATTTGATGTGGAGAGGCCGCTGCTTAAGTTCTGGACTCAGGAGTATATGTGAAGATACAAAACCAGAGTTATTTGTTTTTGGATCTGCATTTACCTGGCCATTGACAATGCTTAGGTGACTGTGATGCTGGCCCATGGAGCTCAACCTCTCGTGGTTAACATGTGCTGTGTTTAGCTGCGAGAGCTGGTCAGCAGAACGTGAACTGTCTTTGATGACGCTTTGCGTTTTGTGGAGGTCCTCCATTTTTGAAACAACATAGATTACATTGTTGTGAGCTGCCACAGTACCATTAATAGCAGAGCCCCCCATGGACGCCTGCTGGAGAGCCTGTAGGTCCTGTATAGAAAGTTCTTCAAGTGTTTGTTTGCCATACATTGGCTTTATGTCCCTTAATGATAATCTGATATTATTACTTAAAGCTTGGGAAGTTGAAGAGTAGGTAGCAGACACAGTCTCAGAAGTATGTGGAGTCTGCACTGTTACCTGCTGGGAAACTGTGCCAAGTGTTTTATGTCCCACAGAGGCTTGTATCTGAGTATAGTCATGTGCAGAAGTGGCTTGGTAAGAGTTATTCAAAGACGGTATTGTGGCATATTGCTGAGATTGAGTCACTGAGGCCTGCTCCTGTGACTCTGACGTATAAGCCACATTTGGGTCAGTGTGAGAGTGAGACGATGGGTAGCTACCTTGACACAAACCCTGGACTTCGACACCATACTGTTCTTGGCTCAGGCTTGGATTGGGAGAGAACAGAAGAGCTTGACTTACAGACGCCCCATTGGCAGACAGACTGGAGATGGAAGGCAATGTCTTGTATAAGGATGACAAATTGTCTGAAGAGGAATTGGCGGGCTCCGTCTGCGTATGTGGCGTGATATAGGTCTGAGACAGAGTGTTGGACATAAGGCTGGGTAGTTGCGCTGGTACCTGGTTAGCAATCACAGAGTTCTGCTTCTGAGAGAGGCTTTGATTCTCCTCACGGCCAACAAAAGTGAGTTTGGAGGAGCACTCTTTAGCTGTCGGGACTGTGGTGCAAGAATAACTATGAGTAAATGAGTCCACTTTGTGTTTTATGGCACTATTGACACCGTGGGAGGAATCAGTGTCTGTTGAAGGACTGCAAGATACCGAGGTATCGCACGATGAGTCTTGTCGGTAAGACATGGCCCCTTCCCCGACAGAACCATAGTAACTCTGTGAGGAGTCCTCAGAGTTTGGCGGCAGTTCTGAGGCTATGTGGCTGCTAGAAGGCCTCTGGTGGTGTTTGATCACGCTACATTCCCGCTGAAGTGCTCTCTCAACAGAGCCTGAGAAAACGGTGGCCCCGTAGGACTGCGAGGGACTTTGAGGGGCAGGGAGGGCTGCTGGTAGAAGGCTAAACTGTGGTTGCAGGAGATGGGGGGCTGACTCCTGGGCTGACCGATACGTGGAGGACTCAACTGGAAGAGCTGAGCCCGAAACGGGGCCAGTAAGATTGAAGGCCAGTGCTGTTGAAAGTATACTTTGACTGGGTTTGTGCTGGAGGATGGAATCGTTATGAGATAATAGGCCATTGATGGAAGTGCTGAAGGATGGTTCCTGGAGACCCAGTGCTGGGTTGGTGGAATAACTCCTGGAAGTGTACGGACCAGTGTGTTGATAAGTTGACAGAGCAGCCGGTGTAGGAAATGTGGTGGCAGAAGACAGAGCACCAGTCAAATACAGCTCCGTGGTGGAGGGGTTGGTACCTTAATTGCAGAATTGGGAAAAGCAATATGATTAGAAATGATTGCAAACCAAAGTGTGTAGACATATGCGTGTACCTTTTATTATTTTATTTCAAAAGATAAAATGGCATTTTCTACTACTTCTGAAAAAATAATCACGTTTATTCACCTGCAGGCCATGATGGAGGTCTAAAAGGAGGAAGCAGTGAGGCACTAACAGGGCTTCTTGACTCCATGGATGACAGGAAGCTCATAATTGAGGTCTCTGAAGTATTAATGTTTGTTTCAAGCGCTCCTGGTAGGCAAAAGAGTTACATGATTAGTACAAAATCTGTGATCAGTTTGTTTTTCAATTAACAATCCAAACTGAATCCCAGGTAAATAATGAACACTTTAACAGGAATACACTGAAACCTCTAAAATTTAACTTGGTTAGATCTGTGTCTTTCAACCTTTTCTGAGCCAAGGCACATTTTTTTCATTAAAAAATTCTGAGGCACACCACCAGCAGAAAACATAAAAAAATTAAACTCAGTAGCCAATATTAAGAATAAAAAGTAATTCTCGCAATTGTTGGATATGAATTCCAACCATGCATCACTATAGTAAGTGTACTGTCACGACCTGTCACATCCCACCGTAACTTATTTTGAGTTTTTTGGTGTTTTTCTGTGTGTAGTGTTTTAGTTAATGTCTTGCGCTCCTATTTTGGTGGCTTTTCCTCTTTTGTTGGTATTTTCCTATAGCAGTTTCATGTCTTCCTTAAATGCTATTCCCCGCACCTGCTTTGTTGTCAAATTCAAGACTGTTTAAGTTGTGCGCACGCAATCCTTCTTTGTGGGGACATTGTTGATTGTCATGGCATGTACGGATGTACTTTTTGGACGCCGTCTGCTCCACACACTCTAAGTCTTGTCCAGCATTGTTTTTATTTGGCAGCCAGTTCAGTTTTAGTTTCGTTTTGCTTCAATGCCTTTTCTTAGCGGCACTCACCTTCTGTTTATTTTTGGTTTAAGTGTTAGATACCTTTTTACCTACAAGCTGCCTCCCGCATACTGAGATCAGGACAAACTATGTTCCCGACAACTACAAAGCAATTACCGTATTTTTCGGACTATAAGACGCAGTTTTTTTCATAGTTTGGCCAGGGGGTGCAACTTATACTCAGGAGCGAATTATGTGTGAAATTATTAACACATTACTGAAAAATATCAAATGATATTATTTAGTTTATTAACGTAAGAGACTAGCCGTATAAGATTCCATCAGATTTAGCAATTAGGAGTGACAGATTGTTTGGTAAATGTATAGCATGTTCTAGATGTCATAGTTATTTGAATGACTCTTACCATAATGTTACGTTAACATACCAGGCAACTTCTCAGTTGGTTATTTATGCGTCATATAACGTACACTTATTCAGCCTGTTGTTCACTATTCTTTATTTATTTCAAATTACCTTTCAAATGTCTATTCTTGGTGTTGGGTTTTATCAAATACATTTCCCCCAAAAATGCGACTTATACATGTTTCTTTCCTTCTTTATCATGCATTTTTGGCATGTGCGACTTACTGTATACTCCGGAGCAACTTATACTCCGAAAAATACGGTAGCTACCTGCTGCCACCTACTGTTATGGAAGAGTATTACACGGTTACTCAGCTGAGCTCTCGACAGCACAGACACTCAACGACGACACATTTGCGGATTCTAATTACTGGTTTGAATTTTTTTATTAACCCAATTAGTTGAAATTACATAATCTCCCAAGACACACCACACTATCTCACGGCACACTAGTGGTTGAAAAACACAGTTAGATCATATATTTCAGAATGAAGGCTGTCCTGATACCAATATTTTGATACCCGCACCAATTTGTATTTTGATACAGGCACCAAAATGTATTTTGATACTTCTTTTTTTTTTTTTTAAATGAAGGGGACCACATAAAATGTCATTATTACAAAGGCTCTCAATTTGGCTGTTTAAGTGTGCAGTAACTTACTGTGTCTTTTCCCATTGCATTATTTTGTCAAAAACATGAGGGACAAGCAGTAGAAAATGGATGGATGGATAATTATTCCACTTGTTCATTTACTGTTAATATTTGGTTACATTCTGTTTCAAAATGCTTTATCTAATCTTCTGTTAAAATGTAATAAGCACTTATTCTTCTGTTTGGATATTAAACATAAGTATAGGGTGATACGAGAAATTTGGGTAAGGATTTAAAACAAAGTGGTTATAGGGCCACACTTCTTAGACACTGTGATGAGATGGCGACTTGTCCAGGGTGTACACCCGCCTTCCGCCCGATTGTAGCTGAGATAGGCAACGCGATCCCAAAGGGAATAAGCAGTAGAAAATGGATGGATGGATGGATACTTCTTAAGACATTATTGTCATTAAAATTTGAACTTTACAGTGCAGATAAGAACAAAATGTTGATGCATGTAGTTGTAGTGCAGGATAAAAACAGTATTTACATAATAAAAACAGCAGCGCATATTGAAATAAAAACTGTATTTACATAATAAAAACTGCAGCGCATATTGAAATATATAACAACTGTATTTACATAAAATATTAGTGCACATTTTCGATGTACGTTTACAGTCCAGTGAGGTAGTTCTGTAAGGCGTTTGAGGGGGAATAGAGGGAATATTTTGTGATGTTTAAAAGTGTTATGGTCTGTTGGAAGAAGCTGTTACAGAACCTGTAAGTTCTGCTCTGGAGGCTGCAGAACCTCTTTCCAGAGTCCAGCATCGAAAACAATTCTTGTTGGGGGTGGGAGATGTCCCTACTGATTTTCTGAAACCTCTTCAGACACCGGTTTTTTTGCTGTCTTCTAGGTGGGAGGAAGTGACGTCTGAATGATCTTCACCACTCTCTTCAGGGACTTCTGATCGGCAGCACTGCAGACCCTCGACCAGACAGAGATGCAGCCAGATGTTCCACCTCCTCTATGAAGTCCATGTCATTGTTATCACGGATGAAGCCCACTACTGTTGGTTCGTCTACATACTTCACAATGTGATTAGTAGTGATCCTGCCACAGCAGTCATGAGTAGGGCTGGCGATTATATAATCGTGATCATTGATATTGACCAAAGGCCGCAGTTCCATGATCAACTTTGTAGTTGTGTCATCAGATTTGCGGCCACATGTTTCATTTGAGTTCGATGACGTTGATCAGCTGTTAGCATATTTCCTCGATCAAACATGTAAATGTCTGTAAGAAGTTGCCCCGCTGGTAAACAGTAGAGAAACAATTCTGCTTGGTATAATCCTGCACGGAACAATCCGCCTACATTGACTGTGGACCTGAGTGTATCTGTGAATTTGTGTGTGTGTGTACGTTTGCATCTGTTTGTGTGCAAGTGTGTCCGTGTGTACGACCATCCCTTCCCATTATTGCGAAAGTCAGTCTCTTCACGACATAATTAATGTTCAATCAGCGATGTGCCTCTTCCTTACACAGCTGAAAGTGCAGCCCAGAAAAGCAAAATGACGAACACTGGCATAGAAGTTGAAACACAACATCTAAAAAGGAGCAGCGACTGTAGTGACACACATTAATTTCGCTATCTGCTGCAGCTCACCAGTAATCATGCCTTGAATGCAGAATTGCAGGCACTCACAAAAAATCTATGTGACTGTATTGGTCCCGACACACCCAATAATTTGCTCAGAAAATACACTTTTATATCTAAACATGTTTTAATCAGACTCTTTATTTATGTGTCTGCAAAGATCCACTCTGTAATAACATTCTGTTCCTGAAATAATCATTTAACAACTTAATCCATTCCATCATTTAATTACACATACTGGGTTATGGGTTATACTTGTATAGCGCTTTTCTACCTTCAAGGTACTCAAAGCACTTTGACACTATTTCCACATTAATTCATACAAATGTGCTGTATTGAAACAACTGGAATTGTGTAATGCATTACATTGTGTCGTATTCATGTTGGAAATAAACTGAAACTGAACTGAAACTTGTTTTATGTGTTGGTACTAGGAATGTGAAGGCATGAAAAATTCTTATCACGGTTATTGTGACCAAATATAACAGTTATTATGACTGCGGTATTTTAAAATGTGCTCAAAATTTTCTTAAAATATTTATACTGAAATCTTTTAACAACGTTTTATTTAAAAAAAACCAACACATTCAAAATGATTTAATTTGTAGGAGAAACATTATTGTAGATAAAAACACTGTTCATGGAATGTGCATATGAAAGCAACAAAAGCATTATAAACAAAGTAATATGGCAGAAAAAAAAGAATACCAAATAACTAAAATAAATGTGAAAATTGTGCAACATAGCACTTTATGGACATTAGAGATTCAAAAATAAAAACCAATGAAAGAATTTTGAAAGATGGCACTTGATGGCCATAAAACGTAACTGCACTTTTTGTCCATATAAATAAAAATAGTGCTCATGTATGAGATCTAGTCTAATACATAGGGCTGCCGATTCTGGCCAAAATAATGATTAACATAATTTTTATCAATACTGAAATCATGATGACTGATTGTTTGGTAAAGCAATGTTGCCGTGAGGTGTGAACGTAATACCATCATGTAATTTGTAATGTCTAATAAAAAGGCTATGATTGTTACCAATATATCTAATGACGAGAATATTTTTTTTTGTACATTAATATCAACGTGTCAGCTTTCTTTCATTACATGATGTCTTTATCTCTATTTTTACATTTTGATAGAGGGAGGTACTTCTATGGAAATGCAAAAACCGAGATTCCGATTTCCCTCGCCCGGACGCGGGTCACCAAAGTCCCCCCCTGGAGCCAGGCCCGGAGTTGGGGCACGATGGCGAGCGCCTGGTGGCCGGGCCTGGTCCCATGGAGAGAGGAGACGTGGGTCCCCCGTCCGATGGGCTCACCACTCATGGGAGGGGCCATAGAGGTCGGGTGTGTTGTGAGCTGCGCAGCAGCCGAAGGCAGGGCACTTGGCGGTCCGATCCTCGGCTACATAAGCTAGCTCTCGAGACGTGGATTGTCATCTCGCTGAGGGGAAGGAGCCTGAGTTAGTGCGCGAGGTGGAGAATTTACGGCTGGATATAGTCGGACTCACTTCAACACACATCAAGGGCTCTGGAACCACTTCTCTCGAGAGGGGCTGGACTGGGGTAGCAATTCTTGTTGCCCCCTGGCTCAAAGCCTGCACGTTGGAGTCCAACCCAGTGGATGAGAGGGTAGCTTCCCTCCGCCTTCGGGTGGGCGGGATGGGTCCTGACTTTTGTTTGTGCTTACGCACCAAACAGCAGTTCAGAGTACCCACCCTTTTTAAATAGACTCAAGGGAGTACTGGAAAGTGCTCCCCCGGGTGATTCCCTCGTCTTACTGGGGGACTTCAACGCACATATTGGCAACAACAGTGAAACCTGGAGAGTCTTGATTGGGAAGAATGGCCGCCCGAATCTGAACCCGTATGTTTTGGTATTGGACTTTTGTGTTTGTCACAGATTTTCCATAACAAACACCATGTTCAGACATAAAGGTGTCCCCATATGTGCACTTGGCACCAGGACACCACAGGCCGCAGTTCCCTGATCGACTTTGTAGATGTGTCATCGGATTTGCAGCCTCATGGTTTGGACACTCGAATGAAGAGAGGGGAGGAGCTTTCTACCGGCCACCACTTGGTGGTGAGTTGGCTGCGATGGTGGGGAACGATGCCGGACAGACCTGGCAGGCCTAAACGCATTGTGAGGGTCTGCTGGGAACGTATAGCAGAGTCTCCTGTCAAAGAGAGTTTCAATTCCCACCTACAGAAGAACTTCGAACATGTCACGAGGGAGGCGCTGGGCATTGAGTCCAAGTGGACCATGTTCACCATCTATATTGTCAAGGCGGCTGATTGGAGCCGTGGCCGCAAGTTAGTTGGTGCCTGTCGTGGTAGAGTCCTATCGGGTTCTTTTGGTTCATAGTACTCCGGAGGCAGTGGACAGGTACCGACAGGCCAAGCGGTGTGCGGATTCAGCAGTCGCGGAAGCAAAAACTGGGACATGGGAGAAGTCCTGCCAAGGGAGTTCAGTGTAGTGTTTATACTGTCTGTTTACATCCAGCCACGAGCGGACTCCACAACAGCGCTGAAGCTGCTGCATGACGTCATCAGTAAACAAGAGACCGTGCACCCCGATGCTGCGTTCACAGTAGCTGGGGATTTTTAAATATATTAACTTTCCTACAAGGGAAAAAAAACTCTTTGGACCAAGTTTACTGCAACGTGAGGGGAGCCTACAATGCTGTACCCAGACCACACTTCGGACTATCTGATCACATCTCAGCTTTTCTATATCCAGCGTACAGACAGCGCCTCAAGCAAGCCCCCGAGTGAGAAAAACTCTACAAATGTGGAATGAAGACACTGAACTAGTGTTTCAGGACTGCTTTGGAGTACAGACTGGGACATATTCAAAGCTGCTGCTCAGAAGGATGATGGTACTGTGGACATAGAGGAATATGCTTCCAGTGTAATTGGGTACATCAACACGTGTGTGGAAAACATTGTTCCCACAAAACAATACAAGATATACCCAAACCAAAAACCCTGGATTATCTGTGATGTTTGGTCCAAGCTACATGCCTGCTCCAATGCATTTGTCTCAGGCAACGCTGATGACTACAAGAAGGCCAGATATGACCTGCGTAAATCCATTAACGAGGCCAAGGGACAATACAGACAAAAGCTGGAGGGATTCTACTCCACCACAGATTCCCGGCGCATGTGGCAAGGCTTGCAACACATCACAGACTACAAGCAGGGGAACAGGGGGTCACAATCAGCCAACGATCACTGCCAGATGAGCTGAATGAGTTCTACGCCCGCTTTGAGGTCGTCAACACCAACCAACAGAAAGGGGTTCTGACCACGGAGCGCGCACACAGGACCCACCACTCACTGTGACTACAGCAGAGGTACGTACAGTTCTGAGGAGAACAAACCCACGGAAGGCAGCCGGCCCAGACAACATCCCTGGCCAGGCCCTCAGGCTGTGTTCATCAGACTTGGCTGACGTACTTGCTGACATATACAACTTGTCACTAGCACAAGCTGTTGTGCCCACCTGCTTCAAGACCACCACCATCGTGCCCCTGCCAAAGAAAAACACTGTGACCTGTCTGAATGACTATCACCCTGTTGCACTCACCCCAATAGTGATGAAGTGCTTCGAGAGGATAGTCATGTCACACATCAAGAAGACCATCCCAGACACACTGGACCCTTTACAGTTTGCTTACCGGCAGAACCGGTCCTCTGAGGATGCAGTCAACACTGTCATCCACACCACCCTCACCCTCTTAGAGGGCAAGGACACCAATGCCAGGCTATTGTTCATCGACTACAGCTCTGCTTTTAACACGGTCATCCCACAAAAACTCACTGCTAAACTCCTCACTGTTGGTCTGACACCAACTCTCTGTGACTGGGTGCTGAACTTTCTCACAAACCGTCCCCAGTCAGAATCGGCAACCAGACATCAGGCAAAAAGGTCTATAAGCATAGGGAACCCCCCCCCCAAGGCTGCGTGCTGAGCCTCCTACTGTACACCCTCTTCAACACGACTGTGTGGCCTCCCAGAACAACACCAGTATCATCAAGTTTGCAGATGATACTACGGTCGTCGGACTAATCACCGGGGGAGCTGAGGCGGCGTACAGAAGGGAGGTACGGAACTGGTGGCCTGGTATCTGGATAATAATCTTTCCTTGAACACAGACAAGACCAAGGAGATGATTATTGATCCACGGAAAAGGAGTGCACAGTACAAACCTTTGTACATAGGGGGGACAAAGGTGGACAGGGTGAAAACCTTTAAATTCCTCGGGACCCACATTAGCGAGGACCTCACCTGGGATCACAACACCCAACAAACAATAAAGAAAGCCCAGCAGTGACTGTACTTCCTAAGAAGGCTGAGAAAATTTGGTATGCCACCCAAGATTCTCAGCAACTTAAATAGAAGTACGGTTGAGCGTGTCCTTACCATCTCAATTACGGTCTGGGATGGAAACTGCACTGCTAAGGACAGGAAGGCACTCCAGCGAGTGATTAAAACTGCTCAGTACATATCAGGAGCATCCTTCCCCTCACTACAGGACATGTACTCTACCAGGGCCACCAGGAGAGCTCACAAAATCATAAAGGACGGTACACCCCCCCAGCACATTATCTTCAGCCTCCTACCATCAGGCAGACGATACAGGAGCCTGAAATTCAGGACTACGAGACTGAAAAACAGTTTCTACCCACAGGCCATCAGGCTTGTGAATGCTAACTTGTAAATGCTAGCTCCCACCTTCCCGTCTTTACTTTTGTCTTTTTGAACAAAGGACAGCTACTTTGACCACCCCTGAACTGTGAACCATCACTGTAGACACTTTTCACATTTGATCACTAAAGACACTTTAACTGCTGCTGTGACCCAAGGTCACCTCCATATTTATACTGTTGACTGTCAATCAGAATGTGTAATAATGTTATGTTACTTACTGTGCCTTGTATATAATTTTTATTTTTTATTTTTAGCTCAGTGCCGTGCGACTTGTTGGAGGGTGAACTAGCAAAGTAAGATTTCCATTGTACGGCAAACTGTCTGTTTAACTGAGCATATGACAATGAACAATCTTGAATCTTCAGGGAAGCCATGGAAAACGACTTCCGGACGGCTTCGAATCGATTCTGGACCACCATCCGCCGCTTCGGGAGGGGGAAGCAGTGCAATGTCAACACCATGTATGGTGAGGATGGTGTTCTGCTGACCTCGACTGCGGATCGGTGGAGGGAATACTTCGAAGACCTCCTCAATCCCACCAACATGTATTCCTATTAGGAAGCAGTGCCTGTGGAATCTGTGTTGGGTTCTCTTATTTCTGGGGCTGAGTTTGCTAAGGTAGTTAAAAAGCTACACTGTGGCAAGGCCCCGGGGGTGGATGAGACCCGCCCTGAGTTTCTTAAGGTGCTGGATGCTGTGGGGCTGTCTTAGTTGACAAGACTTTGCAGCGTGGACATCGGGGCCGGTACCTCTGGTACCTGGCATCTGGTCAGGATGGCACCAGAAAGCCTGCCTAGGGAGGTGTTTAGGGCACGTCTGACCGGTAGAAGGCCACGGGGAAGATCCAAGACACATTGGGAAGACTTTGTCTCCCGGCTGGCCTGGGAACGCCTCGGGTCCCCCCGTGAAGAGCTGGACGAAGTGGCTTGGGAGAGGAAAGTCTGGGCTTCTCTGCTTAGGCTGCTGCCTCCGTGACCCAACCTCGGCTAAGCAGTAGAAGATGGATGGATGGAGGTATTTTTATTTATTTATTAATATATTTTTTTAATTTATGTACATTTATATGTAAATGTAGATTCTGTATTGGGACAGATCCCTTAAGAGTTTGGGCAGAAATATGTCATATAGGAATTACCTATACACAATAAAACATGAACAAAATGCTGTGTCACATGATAATAATAATAATAATGGATTAGATTTATATCGCGCTTTTCTATTGTTATATACTCAAAGCACTCACAGAGAAGTGGGAACCCATCATTCATTCACACCTGGTGAATGGCTTTTAAAGTAATACATACCTTTGAAAAAACACATGTGGAAAAAAAACACATGCGTTTACTTTTTTAAATCAATATAATATCAAAGCAGTTTGGGTAATGAAGATGAAGTCTAATAAACAAGCTTTGTTCTTCTCTAACACCACCTCTTATTGGTTCAGTGCAACAGTTTGGGCCAACAAAAAAAAAAACGGGTGTGATACCACTCACACCTAATACATTTTTTTCACAGCCTATGTTCAGTTTGATGAGATGACAAAACATTATAGCTACTATTTACAGTGGGGCAAAAAAGTATTCAGTCACTGATTGTGCAAGTTCTCCCACTTAAAATGATGACAGAGGTCTGTAATTTTCATCATAGGTACACTTTAACTGTGAGAGACAGAATGTGAAAAAGAAAATCCAGGAATTCACATTGTAGGAAATTTTAAATAATTTATTTTTAAATTATGGTGGAAAATAAGTATTTGGTCACTTCAAACAAGGAAGATCTCTGGCTCTCACAGACCTGTAACTTCTTCTTTAAGAAGCTCTTCTGTCCTCCACTCGTTACCTGTATTAATGGCACTTTTTTGAACTCGTTATCTGTATAAAAGACACCTGTCCACAGCCTCAAACAGTCAGACTGTTATTTGAATTTTGATACAGTTTGCAGTTAAAGGACGAGTGAGCATCCAAGTAAAGAAACTAAAGACTTTATAAACAAGTTGTGATAACGTTCACAACACATTGACTGCTGCATGTTTCCTCACGGCATTAACGCTCAGTCAAGCTAATGAGCACTGTATTTAGAAAAAAAAAAAGCAACATCAAATAGTTTTCTCCTGCGCTTTATACTTTTAGTGTGAGACAAATGTGTCCGTCTTCAATATTGTTCACCCCTGTCTCCATCTAAAAACAGCAGTGCGCTCTGAAACGTATGCCGTGACTCCATTGAAATGAAGTGAGGGAAAATCAAGTTAAAACAAGTGCTTGGCTCCGTTTAGCCTGAGGGAAAATCTCAGGAGCAAAGTCTGTGTGGTTTGCGCTGCTGTGACTTTGTTTCCGGGAAGTAAGCACTGTTGCCTAAAATGCATTAATAAATGACGTTTTTCGGTAATTTAAAAAAAAAACAACTTTGATTTATATCGCCCTTTTCTAAACACTCAAAGCGCTCACAGAGAAGTGGGACTCAACATTCATTCACACCTGGCGGTGGTAAGCTACATCAGTAGCCACAGCTGCACTGGGGTAGACTGACGTGGCTGCCAGTTTGCGCCTACGGCCCCTCCGACCACCACCTATCATTCATTCATCATTCATTCAACAGTGTGAGCGGCACCTGGGGCAAAAGGTGAAGTGTCCTACCCAAGGACACAACGGCAGCTATTTTTTGGACTTCAATAGGTGGGAAGCGAACCTGCTACCCTCAGGTTTCTGGCCGGCTGCTCTACCCACTACGCCATGCCGCCCCATAAAAATGTATTACTAACCGTCGGGAATTTTATCGTGATTTATCATTATACCGTTTACCGTTACATCCATAGTTGACACACATTATTTTGCAGTACCTCAAATTCAAACTGAACTTTAAGGTACTTATATTAAATATAAGATACAGGATTTGAGTTTTAAAAACTCCACAATCTGGGTCACCGCTTGTTGTTTGCCAAAGCACTGGTGCATACAAGTAATTAAAGAATTAAATAAAAATTATAATTTACCATTTGAAAGTGTTTAGTAAATCCATTCATCCATCCATTTCCTACCGCTTATTCCCTTTGGGGTCGCGGGGGGCGCTGGTGCCTATCTCAGCTACAGTCGCCACTTCATCGCAGGGCCAACACAGATAGACAGACAACACTCACACTCAGGGCTTCACGGTGGCAGAGGGGTTAGTGCGTCTGCCTCACAATACGAAGTTCCTGCAGTCCTGGGTTCAAATCCAGGCTCGGGATCTTTCTGTGTGGAGTTTGCATGTTCTCCCCGTGAATGCGTGGGTTCCTCCGGGTACTCCGGCTTCCTCCCACTTCCAAAGACATGCACCTGGGGATAGGTTGATTGGCAACACTAAAAATTGGCCCTAGTGTGTGAATGTGAGTGTGAATGTTGTCTGTCTATCTGTGTTGGCTCTGCGATGAGGTGGCGACTTGTCCAGGGTGTACCCTGCCTTCCGCCCGATTGTAGCTGAGATAGGCGCCAGCGCCCCCCGCGACCCCGAAAGGGAATAAGCGGTAGAAAATGGATGGATGGCACTCACTCACACACTAGGGCCAGATTAGTGTTGCCAATCAACCTATCCCCAGGTGCATGTCTTTGTACACTTGAAATATACTCTTGTTGTATTAAGTACACCGATTATACTTTGTTTACTGCAAAATGTTTGTGATGACAAGCAAAAAACCAAAATACCTATAAGAGGAAAAAAAGTTGTTCACCTTACCCCTCAAAATATACCGAAAAATAAGCCAAACCGTGGTCCTAAAACCAGGTATGGACAGTAGCGTGGGTTACCTGTACTGTTGCACCTCAAATAAGCAAAATTATATACATTTACATACGAATCTATACCTCAATCAAACATGGTGCCTGTTACAAGACACTTCAGTAGTAAACAGTAGGGATGCAATACTCGGAATAATCTTACACGGGAGAATCTTTTTCAATAATAATAAAAAAACAACAACGTGATATTAATCGAGATTGTAAAAAATTAATTAATCGTGATCATTGTTTTTGCCATATCCCCCAGCCCTAGCCATGGGTCATCAGGGTGGACAGCAGCAGACTCAAGATCCAGCAAGGGGAGCCGGTGCTCAGACAGATGACATTGGAAGTGTTGTTGCCCACCTGCACAGACTGGGTCCTGTTTGTGAGGAAGTCAAGCAGCCTGTTACAGAGGGGTGCTGATGCCAAGGGGCGCCAGTTTGCTCACCAGATGCTGCGGGATAATTGTGTTGAACGCTGAGCTAAATACATTGGTCATAATTAAAGTTCTCCTGTGTCCAGGGACATATTTCCTGAGTCCAACCATCCATCCCTTTTCACCGCTTGTCCCTAACGGACTCGCGGAGGTGCTGGAACCTTTGGGTGGTAGGGGGGTACACCCTGGACAAGTCGCCACCTCATCGCAGGACGGATGTTAGCCACTAGTTAGTTCTGTTTTAAAGCACCGCTTGCAGAGCGGTACAAGTAAAACAATGTTGGTCAACACTGTTCAATTATTGTGACGTTTGTCGAAATGCTTTAAAAAGGACAGGAATTCTATTGATCACTTTATTGAGCTAAGCTGTTTTTGGCATAACCACACCAAAAATATCAGTACAAACTTCTCTTTGGCAAAACTAGTCATTGTCTGCCGTACCAAAAACTTTGTGAGCTGTCATATCAACACTTGCCACTAATGCGTTTATGGCCAAACAAAAAGTCGGAAAACACTAACACCACCCAAGTGTAAATGCAAAGTTGTTACACTATCCTTCCCCAATCAGAGATGTGCTTATTCTACTGTCATTTATTAAGAATGTTAATTTATGGATATTAATGGTAAATGGGTTGTACTTGTACAGCGCTTTTCTACCCCTTTTTAAGGAGCCCAAAGCGCTTGACAGTATTTCCACATTCACCCATTCACACACACACATTCACACACTGACGGCGGGAGCTGCCATGCAAGGCGCTCACCAGGACCCATCAGGAGCAAGGGTGAAGTGTCTTGCCCAAGGACACAACGGAAGTGACTAGGATGGTAGAAGGTGGGGATTGAACCCGTAACCCTCAGCCACTCTACCAACTTCGCCATGCCGCCGCCCGTTAATCATGAAATGCTGTTACTAGATTACAGAAATTCTAATAAAATTATACATTTTACAGACAGAAAGTTACAGGAATGTACACTTTATCTAATGCTTACAACTCATTGTGCAAAGTGTCAATGTTTTAAGGGGAACTAAATGAGATCTTTGAAAGGGTTACAAAATATTTCCAAAGCAGGACCCCCACCCAGACATACAATACTAGTACATACCTCATGGAAAAACAAGAGGTTTGTGTTATTTTAATTTTTAGTGGGCCAAATACCTTATATTAAACAATTATCTCATGAAAATGACTGCTGTCATTTGATTATTTTCAGAAAACATTTTAATTGTCATTAAGTCACGTTTGAGACAGGTGTCCCTTTTGGGGTCGCAGGTAGGGTTGGGTATCGAGTATCGATTGGAACTGGGACTAACTTTCCGATTCTCCCGGAATCGTTCAAAAGTTTAGATTTCGATTCCTAGTTTCGATGCCCAGTCCGCCGACCGGAAAAAAAGAATAAGTCCACCGACCGGAAGAAGAAGCCGCTGAACACCAACAAAGAAGCGCAAACCGCCGGAAGTGTTAGCATAGTCGAGCCTATGTAGCCGAGCGAGTCAGTCAAGCAAGGATAGCGGGCGTCGGCGGTCGAAAGTGTGGCTTTATTTTACTAAAAAAAATGAAATATCGGCGAAATGTAACACGTGCGACAGGACTGTTTCGTGCTTAGGAGGGCGCACGTCGAACATGATGAAGCACCTCCGAGTTCATGGAGTACAAATAAATGCGTGTCCCGTCTTCGACGCGCTGCGCCGACCGTCCTCCTCTGCCTCTTCCTCTGGCTCCGACGCCCAGCCTGGCACCTCGGTGACTGCACTGCAGTCTGAATCCAGTAAGTAAAACAATATATATGCAATAAATAATGTGTTTTGCGCCAACGTTGAGGCGATTGTAGCTGAGATAGGCGCCAGCGCCTTCCGCAACCCCAAAAGGGAATAAGCGGTAGAAAATGGATGGATGGATGGATGGATGGATGGAGGCAGCTAACAAATTAGCCCGCGTATTTTTTCATAGACAATTTACAACCTGCTAGCCAGGCTCCGCGATGTGCTCAGCGTACTCCGTTCACCATAGCGGCAATGGGGAAGATGTTGGTGCCACAGACGGAAGAGTGCCACAGAAAGGTCACTGCACACATAGTCAAAAGACTGCATCCCTTTTCAGAGGTGGAATCTCCAACATTTAGGTTAGTTAAGCAATAACGTTACAGCTAAGCTAATTGATACTGGGCTAAACAGTAACAGCAACATTACATGTTTGTTTATGTTTGCAGGGATAAGGTGAAAACTCTCAACCCAAAATACATACCACCTTCCAGGGACTACCTGTCAAACACAATGATCCCGGCATGGTACAAGAAGAATCGGAATCGAGAATAGTCAGGAATCGGAATCGAAACAAAGAATCGGAATCGTTCGAATTCAAACGATACCCAACCCTAGTCGCGGGGGGTCGCTGGCGCCTATGTCAGCTGCATTCCCCAAAAGAGAAAAGCGGTTGAAAATGGATGGATGAGACGGATGTGCTGCTGGTATGGCCACACTGTGCATACAGAAAAATTATAGGGAACATTTCTCCAGAGACTTCAGTTAAGTAAGCATCTAAATGACTGAGTAACTTGCGTTTTCTTTGTTATAATACCACAACAAAAAACAGTGATGGAGAAAAGGAAAAGATTGACAATAGCATAAAAGGAAGTAGAGTTGTCGCCATACCAAAATTTCAGGAGCCGATATCGATACATGTGAATTTCCCCAATTCTCGGTACTTACTTGGTGCGCAAAATAAAAAAATAAAAATAAAAAAACAGAACCCATTTTCCTTTAAATTTTCTGCTTTATTGGAAACTGTATCAAACTGTTAAGTACTGAAGTTAACTATTGGACTTTTAATAGATTGCTGTGCTTTAAAATCTTGTTGCACAGAATTTAAATTGCAGGACCAGCTGCCAAAAGCAAACTAGGGAAGCGAAAAAGGGACGGCGTGGCGCAGTGGAAGAGTGGCCGTGCGCAACCCGAGCGTCCCTGGTTCAATTCCCACCTAGTACCAACCTCGTCACGTACGTTGTGTCCTGAGCAAGACACTTCACCCTTGCTCCTGATGGGTGCTGGTTGGCGCCTTGCATGGCAGCTCCCTCCATCAGTGTGTGAATGTGTGTGTGAATGGGTAAATGTGGAAGTAGTGTCAAAGCGCTTTGAGTACCTTGAAGGTAGAAAAGCGCTATACAAGTACAACCCATTTATCATTTAACTACTTGTACATATTAAAAAAAATAACACCAGTGGCCATATATCCCACTATTACATCACACCGAACAATATTGCGCTTATGGATATGGTCATTAACAATAACAGACAACCTTTAATATTCAAAAAAGCATCTCAGCATCGCAGTATATATAAACTTCTCAGCCATGGGGCCTCTCATTATGTTAAAGCGGCACTGGCCGCCATTATTATATAAATATATGTAGTTTGTGTGTTGGTATCGACTTGGTATCCAAGTATTAGTTCTTTAGATACCGTATTTCCTTGATTAATTAATTTAAAAACTCTTCTCACTCCTGCGCTTACCAAAGGCACGCGGTAAAAGTAAGCATGCGCTAATTATTTTAAAACCTCTTTTCACTCCGACACTTACCAAAGGTATGGAGTGAAAATTTGAGTGTGATGCTTGGACCTTAAATCCTACTGAATAGCTCTTAATCTTCTTCCCTTTATGCGATTTCAAATTACCGCTATTGAAATCAGCCTCCTCCATTTTGAAAATGATGACATCACGAGTTTGACCAGGCAGTAATTTGACCATACGCTAATTATTTTGGGAAGCGAGTTTGACCCGGCAGTAATTCAAGGCAGGCGCATACTACATGCCCTTCGGCAAGTCAAGGAAATACGGTATATCTAAAATGATTGTCAAAATACAGCACTCTAATGCAGAGATAACTAAAGTGTAATGTCTAAATAAAAATGTAATGTACACTGCAGTGCAAAGTCAGCGGCATCTAATTTTAACATGAAACTCGCCTCCCTCACACTCGCACAATCATTGTCATCAGAGTTCATGGTGAACACACAATGTACACTTTTAAAGTTTTCATAAATCACTTGCTCCCTCCTTTTGGCGCTTGGATGTATAAAATGTTCTTTTTGACCCTTTATAGCGACAAAAGCTCACCTGCGGCAGGAGCCAGATGTGCTGTAGTGTAGGTGGGGAGTTGCGGTGTTGAAGTGTAACAATGTTGCTGAAGGAGCCCTGCATTGAGCTGTGCTGCGCCATAACTGGAACCCAATAAAAACACAACACAATTAAAAGTATGCACACAGCAAGCATGATGGAGAAATACGGTGACAAGATAGAAAGTTGAAGTTTTTGTGACATAGCAATAGAATACAGACAAAAGTGGTACACATGTCCCAGCAGCAAAATAACTGCATGGAACGAGTGGTAGAAATGGATGGATGGATGGGTCAATTGTTCTACAAACCCCGTTTCCATATGAGTTGGGAAATTGTGTTAGATGTAAATATAAACGGAATACAATCATTTGCAAATCCTTTTCAACCCATATTCAATTGAATGCACTACAAAGACAAGATATTTGATGTTCAAACTCATAAACTTTATTATTTTTTGCAAATAATAATGAACTTAGAATTCCATGGCTGCAACACGTGCCAAAATAGTTGGGAAAGGGCATGTTCCCCACTGTGTTACATCAACTTTTCTTTTAACAACACTCAATACATGTTTGGGAACTGAGGAAACTAATTGTTGAAGCTTTGAAAGTGGAATTCTTTCCCATTCTTCTTTTATGTAGAGCTTCAGTCGTTCAACAGTCTGGGTTCTCCGCTGTCGTATTTTACGCTTCATAATGCGCCACACATTTTTGATGGGAGACAGGTCTGGACTGCAGGCGGGCCAGGAAAGTACCCGCATTCTTTTACTACGAAGCCACTCTGTAGTAAAACGTGGCTTGGCATTGTCTTGCTGAAATAAGCAGGGGCGTCCATGATAACGTTGCTTGGATGACAACATATGTTGCTCCAAAACCTGTATGGACCTTTCAGCATTAATGGCGCCTTCACAGATGTGTAAGTTACTCATGCCTTAGGCACTGATACACCCCCATACAATCACAGATGCTGGCTTTTGAACTTTGCGCCTAGAACAATCCGAATGGTTATTTTCCTCCTTGTTCGGGAGGACACCACGTCCTCTGTTTCCAAATATAATTTGAAATGTGGACTCATCAGACCACAGAACACCTTTCCACTTTGCATCAGTCCATCTTAGGTGAGCTCGGGCCCAGCCAAGCCGGTGGCATTTCGGGGTATTGTTGATAAATGGGTTTGGCTTTGCATAGTAAAGCTTTAACTTGCACTTACAGATGTAGCGACCAACTGTAGTTACTGACAGTGGTTTTATGAAGTGTTCCTGAGCCCATGTGGTGATATCCTTCACACGCTGATGTCGGTTTTTAATGCAGTACCACCTGAGGGACCACCTGAGGGATCAAAAGTCTGTAATAACATCGCTTATGTGCAGTGATTTCTCCAGATTCTCTGAACTTTTTGATGATTTTACGGACCGTAGATGGTAAAATCCCGAAATTTCTTGCAATAGCTCGTTGAGAAATGTTGTTCTAAAACTGTTCGACAATTTGCTTACAAAGTGGTGACCCTCACCCCATCCTTGTTTGTGAATTACTAAACATTTCATCAAAGTTGCTTTTATACCCAATCATGGCACCCAACTGTTCCCAATTAGCCTGCACACCTGTGGGATCTTTCATGCAAGTGTTTGACGAGCATTCTTCCACTTTATCAGTATTTATTGCCACCTTTCCCAACTTCTTTGTCACAGGTTGCTGGCATCAAATTCTAAAGTTAATGATTATTTGCAAAAAAAAAAATGTTTATCAGTTTGAACATCGAATATGTTGTCTTAGTAGCATATTCAACTGAATATGGGTTGAAAATTATTTGCAAATCATTGTATTCCGTTTATATTTACATCTAACACAATTTCCCAACTTATATGGAAACAGGGTTTGTATACAATCTGGTTAAAGTCCAGAATAATACTAAAGATGAATATAAATCAAATAGTAAAGTGGGCTGCAGGTATTTTTTAACAAAAGTTAGCTTAATTGCTGCATGTGTTTAGTGGGTAAACATTGCACTGTGTTACATGTTATTACCATTGTTTATTTATCCAACTTCATTTTACATTTGACCTATAGAAAAACTGTTTCAAAAATATAAGCAGATTGAAGAAAACGAATGAATTTTATCTGACCATCTAATCAGAGGCCATTAGTCATATTGTGTGTACTATGCTGACATAACACAATGAAAACACAATGACAGCAATTTAAGTCTATGTAACTTGCATCACTATATTGGATAATCAATTCCATCCATCCATTTTCTACCGCTTGTCCCTTTCGGGGTTGTGGGGGGTCGCTGGAGCCTATCTCAGCTAAATTCGGGCGGAAGGCGGAGTACACCCTGGACAAGACGCTACCTCATCACAGGGCCAAGACAGACAGACAACATTCACACTCACATTCACACACTAGGGCCAATTTAGTGTTGCCAATCAACCTATCCCCAGGTGCATGTTTTGGAGGCGGGAGGAAGCCGGAGTACCCAAAGGGAACCCAAGCAGTCACGGGGAGAACATGCAAACTCTGAGCGCAGGATCGAACCCAGGACCTTTGTATTTTGAGGCAGACGCACTAACCCCTGTCCTACCATGCTGCCCTGGATAATGAATAAATATAATTATTCAAACCACAACACTATGGACTGGACTCACACTATTAATTCGATCCACTCGACATCCCCACATCTGCGGTCCCCTCCAAGATATTTCATTGTATCCCATTGGGTTGAGTTTTTTCTTTCCCTGATGTGGGATCCGTGGCTTGTGCAGCCCTTTGAGACAGTCGTGACTTAGGGCTATATAAATCAACTTTGATTGATCGACTGTAACTAAGCTTCTTTATATGCATTAGTTCGATAACCACATTGGTTTAGCTTTAGAAAATAAACTTTGAAGTCGTGTAAGCGCGAAATGAGTTATTTTTAACAGCTACGACACTTCTGCCACAGTGTATGGTTTCTATTACTGGTGACGAAGTTAAGATAAGTTGGCTAACTTTAGCATGTGTGCACATCACTCCTCTAAAGCATAATAACCTCAAATAAGTTGGCCTAAGTAGGACTATTCTAATATTAACATTATTTTCCTACTTTGTGGACACGAAGCTAATTGAAAATACTGTTAACGTTGTTTTGGTTGCCTCAGTCTCCGCAGCGCTGTGACATCTAGGCCCTCCATCCCCGACATTTCCTTAGTGAGGTGACCCGGCCCCCTCCCCTCCCCTCCCTCACCGGTTACCTTGGCTTGATGGATGCCAAGCCGCGGTCACAGGCCCAAGAAGCTGCGGGCTGTGCTGCCGCAGCCGGCGCGTCCGCAAAGCTGGAGCTCGGGTAGTTCCTGTCCATCATCCGGTCAACGACTCGCTTCCCCGGCGGAGCTTCGTGGAGCGGCGGACACACATCGTGGCGGCTGCTGCTGCGGTGCACTGCACGGTTCGGCCCCCCGTAAAGACGCGCTATTCCCCGGATGGAAAAGTGTGCCTTTCCTCCCTTTGGGTGACTTGCTGGTTACTGGTGAGCGTGTTCAAGTCCTGCATGCTTTCACGTACCCATGATAGTGGACTTCCCATCATGCACCTCTTCTATTACAGCAGTGGTTCTCAAATGGGGGTACGCGTACCCCTGGGGTACATGAAGGTTTGCCAAGGGGTACGTGAGATTCTTAAAAAATATTCTAAAAATAGCAACAATTCAAAAATCATTTATTAATATATTTATTAAATGCTATTTTAACAAAATAAGAATGTACGTTCATAAACTGTGAAAAAAAATACAACAACGCAAAATTCAGTGTTGACAGTTAGATTTTTTTGTGGACATGTTCCATAAATATTGGTGTTAAAGATTTATTTTTTTGTGAATAAATGTTTGGAATGAAGTTCATGAATCCAGATGGATCTCTATTACAATCCCCAAAGAGGGCACTTTAAGTTGATGATTACTTCTTTGTGTAGAAATCTTTATTTATAATTGAATCACTTGTTTATTTTTCAACAAGTTTTTTGTTATTTTTATATATTTTTTTCTTCACCACAACGGTACAACGTCCGCATTAATGAAGACGCCACACCGATCCGCCTGTCGATCTCACGATCCACTCTTCCCTCACTTGTGAACAAGACTCCTAGGTACTTGAACTCCTCCACTTGGGGCAGGGTCTCCTCCCCAACCCGGAGATGGCATTCCACCCTTTTCCGGGCGAGAACCATGGACTCGGACTTGGAGGTGCTGATTCTCATTCCGGTCGCTTCACACTCGGCTGCGAACCGATCCAGTGAGAGCTGAAGATCCCGGTCAGATGAAGCCATCAGGACCACATCATCTGCAAAAAGCAGAGACCTAATCCTGCGGTCACCAAACCGGAACCCCTCAACGCCTTGACTGCGCCTAGAAATTATGTCCATAAAAGTTATGAACAGAATCGGTGACAAAGGACAGCCTTGGCGGAGTCCAACCCCTCACTGGAAATGTGTTCGACTTACTGCCGGCAATGCGGACCAAGCTCTGGCACTGATCGTACAGGGAGCGGACCGCCACAATCAGACAGTCCGATACCCCATACTCTCTGAGCCCTCCCCACAGAGAGTATGGGGTACAACGTCTTCAGTAATGCGGACGTTGTACCGATCCGTTGTGGTGAAGAAGGAGCTGAGCCGGAAGGCAAAGCTCTCAATTTACCGGTCGATCTACGTTCCCATCCTCACCTATGGTCATGAGCTTTGGGTCATGACTGAAAGGATAAGATCACGGGTACAAGCGGCCAAAATGAGTTTCCTCCGCCGTGTGGCGGGGCTCTCTCTTAGAGATAGGGTGAGAAGCTCTGCCATCCGGGAGGAACTCAAAGTAAAGCCGCTGCTCCTCCACATCGAGAGGAGCCAGATGAGGTGGTTCGGGCATCTGGTCAGGATGCCACCCGAACGCCTCCCTAGGGAGGTGTTTAGGGCACGTCCAACCGGTAGGAGGCCACGGGGAAGACCCAGGACACGTTGGGAAGACTATGTCTCCCGGCTGGCCTCGGAACGCCTCGGGATCCCCCGGGAAGAGCTAGACGAAGTGGCTGGGGAGAGGGAAGTCTGGGTTTCCCTGCTTAGGCTGTTGCCCCCGCGACCCGACCTCGGATAAGCGGAAGAAGATGGATGGATGGATATATTTTTTTCCAAATAGTTCAAGAAAGACCACTACAAATGAGCAATATTTTTGCACTGTTATACAATTTCATAAATCAGAAACTAATGATATAGTGCTGTATTTTACTTTTTTATCTCTTTTTTTTCAACCAAAAATGCTTTGCTCTGATTAGGAGGTACTTGAATTAAAAACATGTTCACAGGGGGTACATCACTGAAAAAAGGTTGAGAACCACTGTTCTACAGCAACGTCCAATACAAGAGCATGTGTATTAATCAATAGTTTGAATCGGTGTGTATCTCAAACTATGAGGCTGGATCTAGTGGTGCGCCAGGGAATTTCTTGATCAAAGTAAAATGTTTTATTTTCCTATATTCAAACACAGTGTTACTGTTCAAACTCTGGGTAATATTACAATGGCGAAAATATTAAATATATGGTACCTGTTAAATAAAACCTCTTCCTTGTTTTTAATGAATACTTGGGCCTACTACGCTACTGTGTTTCAATGTTGGTCATTATGGTGGTACTTGGAGAGCCAAGTGTTTTCTGAGTGGTACTTGGTGAAAAAAGTGGTGTATATGCAGTTGCATTAAGTTGCCTTTAAGATCCTAATTTGGCTGTTGACAGACCGTATGCAGTGTCACATTTGTTTGTATTATTTTGTTAAAATAATTACAAGTCTAATTAAAATACCTAGTTACTGTCATCGCCTGCTGCCATCTTGTGGTTTGTGTTCAGTTTGCAATTGTTGGTGCAGCAGACCTGGCTCTTATTGTTTGTCTTCTTCCTAGAGTTCCTGTGTTTCCCTGTGGGCGGAGTTGTGAGACGTGCACAGCTGTGTCCAATCATCCCGACACTATTTAAGCAGCAACTCTATAGCTGGATGGCACTCGGCAATTCCACTCCGTTGACTGAAGACTCCTTGTATTTATAAATTCTAGACTATTTCCTGTGCCATCCAGCTTGGTATGTATTTTGTAGTTTGCACATTTTGCAACTTTGACCCTAGTTTTAGTTTGTTTGTAGTTTAGCTTTAGTTCTTTTTATCACGGTGCTTTTTGTGTTCTCCTTTTTCACACCGTTGCCTTTTGTTACATTCAAGTTTTGGATTATTGTTGTGATTTACTTACCTTTTTGTGACAGTTACTTTTTGTTTTCCATCCATCCATCCATCCATTTTCTATCGCTTGTCGTTGTACTTGTACAATGACGATAAAGACCTACCTACCTTGGGGTTTCTGGGGGTGCTGGAGCCTATCTCAGCTGCATTCGAGCGGAAGGCGGCGTACACCCTGGACAAGTCGCCACCTCATCACAGGGCCAACACAGAGACAGACAACATTCACACTCACATTCACACACTAGGGCCGATTTAGTGTTGCCAATTAACCTATCCCCAGGTGGATGTCTTTGGAGGTGGGAGGAAGCCGGAGCACCTGGAGGGAACCCACGCAGTCACGGGGAGAACATGCAAACTCCACACAGAAAGATCCCGGGATTGAATTCAGCACTACTCAGGACCTTCGTATAGTGAGGCACATACACTAACCCCACTTTCTGCTTCAACGTGTTCCATCTACACCTGCGTTTTTCAACCAGTACTCCACTGATGTCTCTGGTAAGAGCTGACTTTATATCACAATTTTCCAATCCAAAAACATGCTGGTTGACGTAGAGAAACATGTTTGCTTGACCGCTCTGTGTTAAAGCTTCACAACAAACAAAGTGCTAAAGGCAGCTGCAATCCACCGTTTTCCACCAACAGCATTCTTCTTAATAGTCTCCATTATTAATTGAACAAATTGCAAAAGATTCAGCAACACAGATGTCCAAATTACTGTGTAATTATGCAATGAAAAGAGACGACTTTTAGCCGTAAGTGGTGCTGGGCTAATATGCCCCCTCCAACCAATAACGTCACAAACACGCGACATCATTCCCCGACATTTTCAACAAGAAACTCCGCGGGAAATTTAAAATTGTAATTTAGTAAACTAAACCGGCCGTATTGGCATGTGTTGCAATGTTAAGATTTCATAATTGATATATAAACTATCAGACTGCATGGTCGGTAGTAGTGGGTTTCAGTAGGCCTTTAACCTTCTTTACTTCGGGGCCCAACTTTTCCACTACGCAGTGGCCTGGTGCCCCTACAAATCTTCACAGTAAATTGGTAATTTGATTGTAATCTTCCATTCATTCATTTTCTACCGATTGTCCCTTATGTGGTCGCAGGGGGTGCTGGTGCCCAGCTGTACATGAGCGGAAGGCGAGGTACACCCTGGACAAGTCACCACCTCATCGCAGAGCTGGTTGTAATCGTATTCAGTAATATTATATAACACACTTAAAATTTGATAGGATAAATCATGTCAAATTAAATGAAACCAAGTGTTAATCACAAAGATTATTATCAAGGCGTAGGTCAGGCGGATTACAAAAATAAATGCTAATAAAGTATACTGCAAAATAAGGGACTTATAAAATCTGATGATCAAATATTTCACTTACAACTACAGAGTGCTAAAATAAATAAATTCTAACTAAATCAAAAATAATATTAATATAGGATAGGCTCCTGCAACCCTAACAGCGACAAGCGGGAGAAAATGGATGGATGGAAGTTTCTTAGTCAAACCAGTGGCGAGTTGTCCAGAGTGTACTCCGTCTCCCGCCCGAATGCAGCTGAGATAGTCTCCAGCACCCCCCGCGACCCCAAAAGGGACAAGCTGTAGAAAACGGATGGCCTCATCCCTATGGTTAAGAAACATTTAAACTACACTACTGTTCAAATGTAATAAGCACATATTACTTGTTCCTATTGTTTGCCACCTCGTACTTGCCGTTTGTGATAAATTGCAACGCATAAAAAAGAAACGTCTGTCTTAAAGATTGAATGAATGAATAAAAAAGTACAGTTACCCTTTAAGGCTAGCTTGCCTCTCATACACGTGTTTGTGTGAATCTCAATTTCTGTCAAATGAGAACACCAATCTCCGCTCTGTCACCCCCAAATTTCCCCACATGCGTAGTCAGCGTTTTTTTTTTTTTTTACATCATGAAATTGAATAAAAAAATCAAATAACACATCCTAGTGAGTAGAATAAACACATGACGTGAAGTAAATGGACTTACACTCACGTGTTGTTACTTATTATCAGATAAAGGTGCCATATGTAATAATTTCATGTCAAGTCATCATTAAATGGCCCTGATATGTCAAAAGGCATTAATAAATATTTTCGAATAACGCTACAACTGAAAACAGTAGTTAACAGTAACAGTAGATATGCTCATTTCAAAATTAGATTTACAGCCCCGAAATTTTGTCATTGTTTTCATTTTGATGCCCCGCCCTCTACCGTTTGACTAATTAGAAAGTCCGTGAGTGTGTCACATCCAGGTTGCCAGTTACACACTGCCCTCTTCGTCTGCCACTGGTAAAGTTACTAAACATGTCAGACCTTAGTAAATCTAAAATGCGTCTTTACGATTATCAACTTATTCATGACAAAGCCAGGAACAAAACTAGGATTTGTATCGGACAGCCCTTTGAAAGATGGAGACGATTGAAGGCGGAGAAAATTTTCTAATCTGAGGCCAAACTTGCTAATTTCCCCCTTGATAGGTAAGTCAGGCATTTGTTTTTTATTACTTGCAATAAATAGAAAATGGACATTTCGTATGTAAACTATATTGTCCAATACAGTCTATGATCTTGTCTAACAAAGCTAATATGTTCGTGCAACGAATGCTTAAAATGACATATCGACACATACGCTAACGGGGGAAATATATGCCTGTTTGTCAATAGGTAATCAAACTGAGAGAGCAAAACATATTTTCGACAAATAAAACCTATGTGTATACGGGTAGTGTCGGTTCCTATTTTGTTCTCAAGATGCAGATACGCTGAGTAGATGTGTTCCAACTTAAGCACGGCTGTCATCATGGTAATGTGAAACGTATGGAGACAGCCAAATCACATGATAAAATAGTTTCTCATTTGTGTAGCTTACAGGCATACCTTGGTAAAATGTCTCCTCTTTAGTTTTAGGCGTACATTAGGCTGCTAAGCATGCTCCGCTTATTTTCACTAGTAAAACCATTACCAGCGTTTGTTGTAGTATGTTTTAGTCTTTGTTTTCTTATAGTTCTGACAATTGCCATTTGTTGTGATATTGTACGCAGGCATGTCGTACTTCTTCCTGAAAACAGCCTAATTTCTGTCTAAAATGTGTTTTTTAGAGATTTTTTTATTGACAAATCGCTTGTCTATTCAGCTATTATGGTTCCAGTGTCTCAGCCCCAGTAAGAAGCAGTGGAGGTTTTAAGTTCCTTGGGGTAGTCCAGTCCTGCCAGTTGGATTCGGCTGCGTATCAGTCAGAGGGAGGGGACTACAGAATTTTGACCGTGATTGCAGCACCATTTTGGCCACGTTGTTACATGCAGCTCCTTTAGGACTGACTTTGTTTTTTACAGTGCTTAACTTTTTACTCCTGTGCAACAATTGGGTCTGATACGATCACCTTTACATTATGCTTTTGTTATCATTAAGAGTGTTTTTATGATTTCACATTAGTGCTCATCGTTCTTCATAATGTTTTTAAGCAGGCCTTGTATTTGTCTTGATTCACAAAGTATGCTGCAGCTGTGTGCGACAAATGCCCCTTGGACCAGAATTTGGGAACTCCTGACTTACGTGTAAGACTTGTAATAACGTTCAGGAATTATTAATTATATAAAAGAAGGTATCCTATATGCCAGTGTTTCTCGAGGGCCGCTAAAATTATGTGTTTCTCAGCTGTTGTACATATGGGCCGCAGCGGTACCCAGTTGTAATACATTTTTCCACCACTTGTGGCAGTAATGACAATATCAAACAAGAAATCTGGAGCTAACGTCAGAGAAATTGCTTTAGCGCAAAAATTATGACTTAGTGATGAATCTGTGTTTTCATTTGCACTTCAATTTTATTGACAGTTTGGCTAATAAACATAATTAACATTGTTATGAATTTAGAATGAATTGTATGTAAATGAAAAACAAATCGATTAATCAAATATAATGTAAAATGTAAAAATATTTTTCATCAGTTTTTATGAGTCCCGTTTTTTGCTGTATATTTGTAATCATTCTGACCTTTGCCTTGATGATAATCTTTTGCAATTAACACATTTCATAACATTTGACAATGTTTATCATGTTAAACTGTGAGTCAATTAGATATAATTGTTAATTATCATTGTAGAGGTTGCCCTCTCGTAGATTTCTCGCACCACCAAACACTGCCAGAAGAGCCCGGATTTCAGGGCATAACACTGTTTTATTTTCATCAATCTTGAAAGGCTTTTTCTGAGTTCATGTCCCTCTCTCTCTCTGACTCCAACTCCAACCACGTGTCTCAATCTGGCTGCTGCTAATAAAGGCGACAGGTGATTAGATAACCAGGCCCACCTGGGCCATCTACTCACCTGTCGCTGTCTTCGAGGCCGGTCCTGGCACACCCCGTTCCGCGGCAGGTCCGCAAGCCACGCCACCCTCCTCAATCATTGAAGAGTAAAATTACTAATTCAGTGTTAATATTTGAGTGGGCCCCAATGTCCAAAAGATTAAGAACAGCTGGTATAAGCCACCCTTGTGTGACGACCGGGTCGCATCGTGATGCGGGGTTCGTTCTCCCAGGAATGCAGATCGGGCTTCAGACACAGCGTGCAGGTAGGAACAAATTATTTATTTAGAAATAAATCAGACGGTAACAAAGAAAAACGTGCTCATAGCACATAAGGCAAAAACTAAAGGAGCTGGTGTGGGAGCTAGAAGTAGCTCCCACACGTTGTCATCTGTTGTATAAAACAAATTAGGAAGCCCGACCGAGTGAGGCCAGGGCATGGACTAAATAGCCCTCTGATTAGTGACCAGGCAACAGGTGCGCGTCCCGAACACTAACCAGAGGAAGGTGAATGCAATCTGCCGTCATGGCAACTGACACACACAAACTCAAAAAGGTGCTGAGAACACAAGTGAACTGAAAACGTAAATAAACTATGATCCGGGCAGCGGATCATAACACCTTGTTTATTTTCTTTGGCACTATTTGACATATAGTTTTAAGTGCATACAACATTTGGCTCATACAGTAGTTTTGGCATCTAATAAAAGTGAAAAACTCAAACACTGAATGATTCACCAATTGTAATATTTTTTTATTTGAAAGGGCATCAGCAATATCAGTGTTAGAATCACCCATAAATGACACTGGAATGGAAAAAACTGCAACTCCACCACATGATTTGGCAAAAGAGGAAAGACAAAAAGAAAACATTGGTTCATTGATTTAACAACAGTGTTTGCATGACACTTTCAAAGTCTTGCAAGCAATTGATTACAACAGCTCCATCTAAAAAGCAGAACAGATTCAACCATAATCATACAGATTGTACCCTGAGAAATCGCAACACAAAAATAAACAAATATGACTAAGCAAAATTGGCTTATGATAAATGTGAATCTAAAATAGATATGACAAGTGCTGCATATTCTTATCAAGCTGCCCACAATAACGCTCGTTTCACTTTAAAGGCCTACTAAAACCCATTAATACCCACCACGCACGTCTGATAGTTTATATATCAATGATGAAATATTAACATTGCAACACATGCCAGTACGGCCTTTTTAGTTTACTAAATTACAATTTTAAATTTCCCGGGAGTTTTGTCTTGAAAACGCCGTGTAACAATGACGTGTACGCAAGACGTCACGGGCTGTTAGGAATATGAGCGCTACGCACACACACACAGCTAAAAGTCGTCTGCTTTAACGGCATAATTACACAGTATTTTGGAGATCTGTGTTGCCGAATCTTTTGTAATTTGCTCAATTAATATTGGAGAAGTCACAGTAGAAAGATGGAGTTGGGAAGCTTTAGCCTTTAGCCCAGGGGTCGGGAACCTTTTTGGCTGAGAGAGCCGTACAAGCCAAATATTTTAAAAAGTATTTCTGTGAGAGCCATATAATATATATTTTTAACACTGAATACAACTAAATGCGTGCATTTTTAAGTAAGACCAACATTTCTAGAGTATAATAAGTCTCTTATACGTTTCAATAACATTGTTATTCTGAAGCAAACCAACGATAAATAAAATAATTCTTACCGTTAATGTGACTTCTTGAACAGGGGCGGTAGAAATCGGATGGATGGAATAAAATGTATGAGAATGTTTTATATTTTGAACGTTATTTTTGACACTGTGATTACCAGCGGAATTATTCATTACTTATCGTGTTAAGCAGTGTCAGCTAAGGTTTATCTGAGAGCCAGATGCAGTCATCAAAAGAGTCACATCTGGCTCTAGAGCCATAAGTTTCCTACCCCTGCTTTAGCCACACAAACACACGGTGATTCCTTGTTTAAAATTCCTGAAGGTGAAACTTTCCTATGGATTAGAGCGCGGTCAAGCCAACATGGATCCCTACCAAATGTCAACCAGCAGGTTTCGGGGAGAAAATTGTGGTTAAAAAGTCAGTTCTTACCGGAGGAAAGCTGAGCTTGTGCCGTCCATAGCTGCCGTCGACTACCCTGAGACACTGCGCGTCAAGACACCCGTGGAGACACCATTCCGACTCTCAGGTACTATTAAACTCACTAAAACACTAGCAACACAATAGAAAGATAAGGGATTTCCCAGAATTATCCTAGTAAATGTCTCTAAAAACATCGGAATCCGTCCAAATGCAATCGCGTTTTTTTTTAACTTTTTTTTTTTAATATATATTTTTTTCTAGTCCGTAGCTATCAATATCCTGAAACATGAATCTTTCATTCTCGCTCAAATTAATTGGGAAATTGTTGTTTTCTCGGTCCGAATAGCACTTTTTGTTGGAGGCTCCCATTTAAAAATAACGTGAATATGTGAGGAGCCCCCACACGTGTGACGTCATCGTCTGCAACTTCCGGTAAAGGCAGGGCTTTTCTCTTAACACCAAAAGTTGCAAACTTTATCGTGGATGTTCTCTACTAAATCCTTTCAACAAAAATATGGCAATATCGCGAAATGATCAAGTATGACACATAGAATGGACCTGCTATCCCCGTTTTAATAAGAAAATGTCATTTCAGTAGGCTTTTGAAGTGCTGCCCCCACTCAAAGCATCTCAGGTACATCTCCTCGTTTTTGTCCAGCAGCAGCAGGGAGTCGACCAGCTCCTTGAGAGACAAAAAGTCGTCCAGGTGGATGAAAGCGTCACCCTGGGCGAAGTTCTTGTAGTTCTTTTGCGAATGGCCACAAAGACCACAAGGAACTTATCACATGGAAAGTGGGTTGTAGAGTATCTCTGTGACGTGGTCTTTGTGGATGGAGTTCTCGAAAGTGAGGAAGAACTTACAGCTTTGGTGGAGTACCCCTGGTACAAGATGTACTTGTCAAAGGCTTTTCCGTGCTCGGGGACATCAATGTGTTCCTTCAGCTCGTTGTAGGACTTGAGCCGTGCATACGCAAATGCACCAAGTCGTTGAATTTCAATATTTTTGATTCAATAAATAAATGTTTTTTATGTTCTCTATATCCAATATTATGTATTATTCTAATTTATCTTTTTTGTACACTAGTGAATGTAGCGCACATTTGTAGTTGTTTCCCCATAATTCTACATAGTAACTCAGATATGGTAACACTAGTGAGCAGTAGTGAATATGAAGTGATTTTTGGTTCAATGCATGTTTTGCTGTATTCATTATGGACATGTTTCTTGCTACTTAATGTTGTATATTTTATCATCATTTTTTTTAATCCTCTATGACTACACCTTAAAATGTGTTTTCTTTTACCCTTTCAATGTCTACTCTGTCTATTTGTCTTTGACTTATTTTCCATTGTTAACAAATAACATTATTTTAACTTTGCTGAGGATCACAGATAGTCTGTATGTTGTTTGTTAGTTTCTGTGTGTTCTCTCCTGAACAAAACACAGCTGTATCATCCGCAAATAATACTAACATTAAGTCATGTGTAACTTTACAATTGTTTATATGGAGATTAAATAATTTTGGTCTCAGTATTGTTCCCTGGGGTACGCCACAAGATAGATTTAGTTCTGTTGACGTTTTTTTCACCCAGCTTCATGTAACCAGTTTATTATCAATCCTCTGATTTCGTATTGTCCTAATGTATCAATTAAGATATTATGAATAATTGTGCCCAATGCTTTTTGTTAGATCCATAAATACAGTTGCCGCACACTGTTTTCCATCTATTGCAATGGTAATTTCCTCTTTTATTTTGATTAATGTCATCGATGTTAAAATGTTTGTTCTGTATACGTATTGGATCTCCACAAGTATTTCTCTTTTGTTTATGAATTTGTCTTATTTATTAAATTGTGGCAGTAAATAAACAGGTCTGTAATTCATAAATTATCGTTTGTCCTCAGTCTTTTTAATTGGTACTTTTGCTATTTTAATGTAAAAAGGGAATTTGTCTGTTTGAAGTGATAGATTACAGATGTCCGTAAAAGGTTCTAAAATTTCTGCAATAACTTTTTTTTTATTGTTTCCGTATCTATTCCATGATAGTCAGTCAAAGTTTTGGACTTGCATTTATTCAACATTTTGATTATTTCCTCTTTTGGGATTTCGGTCTAACACCATTCAAGTCTTCAGCTGATTCAATCACCACCAACTGGAATTCTTCGTTTCCGATTGATTCCATTGTCCTTTGTCCAGGTTGTAATTTTGTATATTTCTGTCTAGAAAGTATTGTGGGTACCCGTTCTTAGCACCATTTTCAATGATACTATTTAGTATGCCCAATGTTGCTTGCTTGTCTTTGTTATTGTCTAATCGTTGACTGTAGTGTTCTTCTCTACATGTGCGTAGTATGCTAGTTAGCTTGGTTTTATATTTTATGTACTTTTTTTTGTCTCTATAGATCTTTGTGGTGTTCTGTATGATGTATTCTTAGAGTATTCAACCGATCGCAACTGAATTGTTAGGTTTGTCTTAAAAGACGTTTCACCACTCATCCGAGTAGGCTCCATCTGTTCGTGCTCATAGACTTAGATTGGTCAGATCAAGTACAGCGGCTGGTGCCAAAACCCCATAAATTTTGACTCCAAAAAGCAGGAAGGTGTGCCAGGGAAAGTATACTTTCGTAGTGGGGAAAAACGACTGTTTTGATGAAAACGAGATGTAATTAAAATTACACTTCGACATTCGAAGTGTAATTTCCCCTCGTTAGCATTGAGGTATTGGGTGGCAGAACGATCGCTGTGGATCGACTACTACCGGTCCAAAATAGTCGGAATACCCCACGTAAGCATTCCATCCAGTTGCAAACAAATGGCATTCTGGTCAACTTCTGTGACCTTCTAACTCCTGTTATTTGTTGGAGGCTAAATTGCAGAGTCTTTTAGGAATGGTAGAAAGGACAGTGTTGTATGTGGGAGACAGGTGGTGTCACAGACCACCTTCTCTGTTCAGGGATGGTTTTTCATCCTTGACCTCCTCTTTTGTACCATCCATACCCCCACCCCCAAACCTCTCCTTGGAGGAGAGGAAGGCAGTAACATCCCTGGGCAAGGGTGAAAACATTATGATCCTGCCATTCTCAGTTTTCCGACTTTTCCTTTTACTAACATTGCTTTAGTATTTTTGATCATAACGTCAAAACACGGCTCTGCCATACCTTAAACATGTCACCTCACAATAAGGCTAGTACTATATAATTATCAGGTAAGTATTCAAGGATAAAAGTGTGTTGATATATTTATGACATACTGCAAAACTCTATTTAAAGGGGAACATTATCACCAGACCTATGTAAGCGTCAATATATTCCTTGATTTTGCAGAAAAAAGACCATATGTTTTTTTAACCGATTTCCGAACTCTAAAAGGGTGAATTTGGCGATTTAAACGCCTTTCAATTGTTCGCTGTCGGAGCGATGACCTTTCACCCGTGACGTCACAACAGGAAGCAATCGGCCATTTTCTCAAATACATTACACACACCAAGTCAAATCAGTTCTATTATTTTCCGTTTTTTCGACTGTTTTCCGTACCTTGGAGACATCATGCCTCGTCGGTGTGTTGTCGGAGGGTGTAACAACACGAACAGGGACGGATTCAAGTTGACTTACGTGGAGTGTGCTAATCAGACATATCAATGGTCACGGCATGCTAATCAATACTAATATGCTATTTAGGCTAGCTGTATGTACATATTGCATCATTATGCCTCATTTGTAGCTATATTTGCATCCAGCCTTTCCCTCCACCCACATTTAATGCCAAACAAACACATATCAATCGACGGATTCAAGTTGCACCAGTTGTCAAAAGATGCAAAAGTCCCCTCGTTTGTTCTGTTCTGTCATAGCATCGCTACAGACGATAGCGATGCTATGACAGAGATGTGTGGATATCCTGTGACACTTAAAGCAGATGCATTTCCAACCATAAAGTCAACGAAATCACAAAGGTGAGTTTTGTTGATGATATTGACTTATGTGCTAATCAGACATATTTGCGCACGGCATGACTGCAAGCTAATCGATGCTAACATGCTATTTAGGCTAGCTGTCTGTACATATTGCATCATTATGCCTCATTTGTAGCTATATTTGCATCCAGCCTTTCCCTCCACCCACATTTAATGCCAAACAAATACTGTACATACCAAATTGACGGATCCAAGTGCACCAGTTGTCAAAAGATGCAATTGTTGGTTAGAAGACAATCGCCGAATTCGTCCTCGTTGCCGTTGTCTGTCGTGATATGGCTCAATAGCTTCAGTTTCTTCTTCAATTTCGTTTTCGCTATCTGCCTCCACATTCCAACCATCCGTTTCAATAAATGCGTACTCTGTTGAATCACTTAAGCCGCTGAAATCTGAGTCTGAATCAGAGCTAATGTCGCTATATCTTTCTGTTCTATCTGCCATGTTTGTTTGTATTGGCATCACGCAGTGACGTCACAGGAAAATGGATGGGTGGATATAGCGATGGTGAAAATCAGACACTTTGAAGCAGTTTTTCGGGATATTGCGTGATGGGTAAAAATTTTTTTAAAACTTCGAAAAATAAAATAAGCCACTGGGAACTGATTTTTATTTGTTTAAACCCTTCTGAAATTGTGATAATGTTCCCCTTTAAAGACCATGTTTATAGAACAATGTTTCTCAACGCAGTTGGGAGAGTGGCCGTGTGCAACCCGAGGGTCCCTGGTTCAATCCCCACCTAGTAGCAACCTCGTCACGCCCGTTGTGTCCTGAGCAAGACACTTCACCCTTGCTCCTGATGGGTGCTGGTTAGCGCCTTGCATGGCAGCTCCCTCCATAACACTTCTGTTATGCTGAGGAGACTAAAGTGGCCTTGGAGGAAGGAAGACTTTGGGTGAATGTGGAAGTAGTGTCAAAGCGCTTTGAGTACCTTGAAGGTAGAAAAGCGCTATACAAGTACAACCCATTTATCATTTACCATAGTGGGTCACACAAGTGACGGAGGGGTGGTGGTGGGTGGGGTATAGCCGTAGAGAGGGCAGATCTACATTATTTGATACACAAGGCTGCAACTAGGTGGCGGCAGTGCTTAAGCTCATCAATAAACTCTGTTTTCTACCCTTTGGAAGTAGTAAGCGCCAGTTCTGCCTACCAAAATTGGCCCACTCTGCTCACTGCATTGTAGCTTGACCCCAAGCCAGCGAGCCGGGCCTCTTACCCATTTAAAGTTTGAGAATAGGTTGAGATAATTTCGGCCCCACGGCCTCTCATCATTTGCTTTACCAGATAAAACTGCATCCTCGAGCCTGCTGTCCTGTGTCATATGTGTACTTGCTACTACTACTCAGTAGAAGTAGTAAATACACAGGACAACATGTACAGCGCTAACAGAGGCAAAGAGATGCAAAACTTTGTGAATGAAAAATGAAATGAAAAAAAAATGTGAATGAAAAATTAAATAAATAAAAAATGTGAATGAAAAAAAAAATGCGAATGAAAAAAAAAATGACATCGTCAGCGGCATATATAAAGAATGTTAATTTCAGTTTGTTGTACGGATAAATAAATAAAAACATCTAAGAAAGCATGTAATTAATGTGTTTATTTCAAGTATTTAGCAAAACAGATTTACACTACAATACATTTGATGCCTTCTCATGAAGACAATTTGCATGCATCATTTTCATCTAGGTCTCCATTAAAATGTGTTTTATTGCTTTTTCCTCACCACAGTCAGAAATGTAAAATACCTGTATTGTCTCAAATGTAAAACGTCAGCAGCTGTTGGCTTATTAACAAAGAAGTGATTTCACATTGCACAAGATCCCTTCCCCCTTGGTCTTTTCCTTGCATTACCGGACATACAAATGATTTGTTACAATTACTGTAGGAATAACATTAAAAAGATGCTGAAAGGCAGATGATATATGCAAGCCAGCAGAACAAAGTGCTCAGTCCTACTTTGCAAGCAGTGACTGCTGCTTAAAAATATGTTACTATTTTGGAATCAAATTGTAAATACGCTTATTGACTATATGGATTTCAGTGCAAAGTTGAATTAGAACAAAATAGGCTTCTGCAACCCTACTTTTTAATTTTGACTATGAAATAAAAAGTGATTCAATGATAAATCATGGAAAGATTGGTATACAATCGATGTGAAGCTCCTCTGAAGACTCTACCGACGAATACTGCCAGTTCGTGAACTATAGCCCAAGACAGGAATATGTAAAATATTAATGATGATCAAGCTCATTCGTCAATCTAAAAAGTGATTAAGAAGTACCCGGGATATGGAGGAGGCGGGGCGTCATGTGGTCCACTTTTTGCGATGGCCTGCTCGTAAGAAGGCAGGTCAGGAAGGTCAATGTCCTCCAAAGGTGGCGGGGCCACAGGCTGTAAGGATACTTCCTCGAGTCGACGCATGATGAGAGCAGCATTGCTTCTCCTAGGACGAACCCGAACTGAACTGTGGGAGGGAGTACACAAGTATATCAATCAATTACAATTTATTTGTACAGCCCTTAATCACAAGTGTTTCACAGGGCTTCACAAACCACGACATCCTCTGTTCTAGATCCAAATCCAGACAAGGAAAAACTCAAAATCATGTGACAAAGTTAGGCAAAAAATTTGTTAGGGATGGCGGTAAAATATGTTTAGGTTAATGCTGTCAAGCGATTACAAAAAAATGAGCAAATAAATAATTATGATCTGTAATTATTCAGTCTAATAGGCCGCACTGGTATATGAGCCGCACCCACAAAATTTTTGCAGAAGAAAATATTTTTCCATAAATTAGCTGCATCGGACAATAAGCCGTATATATACGTTGTGAAATGAGTTATTTACACAGAAATATTTTGCAAATGTGTATTCACATGCTGTACCTTAATTGTTTCCAAACAGTGTCTGTATAACGGCAGTAAAATGGTTGATCAAACAAAACAGAAGTCATCGTCATGAACCCACGAGCTGCGGAAGCTAGCTCTCCAATCAGCTAAACAAAATCAGATCACATGGACAAAGATAAGACCTTCTGGAGGAAAGTTCTGTGGTCAGATGAAACAAAAATTGAGCTGTTTGGCCACAATACCCAGCAATATGTTAATCCCAGGAACACCATCCCTACCGTCAAGCAATGTAATGGTAGTATTATGTTCTGTGCCTGTTTTGCTGCCAATGGAACCTGTGCTTTACAGACAGTAAACGGGGCAATGAAAAAGGACGATTGCCTCCAAATTCTTCAGGAGAACCTAAAATCATCAGGAGGTTGGATCTTGGGCATAGTTAGGTGTTCCAACAGGACAATGACCCCAAACGTCAAAAGTGGTCAAGGAATGGCTAAATCAGTTTATCTCAGCTGCAATCGGGCGGAAGGCGGTGTACACCCTGGACAAGTCGCTACCTCATTACAGGGCCAACACAGATAGACAGACAACATTCACACTCACATTCACACACTAGGGCCAATTTAGTGTTGCCAATCAACCTATCCCCAGGTGCCCTGTCCTTGGATATTTAACATTATTTGTTAGACATAATTCATCCTATCACCACTATTTAAAGTTGCTTACAAGTTTCCTGACGGAGCAGGACCTCTTTTTTGCTGACTATCATTGTGCCGCACGGCTGTAGTGTTGTTGTTCATAGTCAAGCACAAGAAGAGCGCAAGACAACAGTAATGTTAGGAATAAAAAAATGTATTAATGCAATTAAAAAATATAATACGTCAAATATGAATGGTATTAATTGATCGTAATTAGGGGTGTATGAAATTTCTATATAATCCTTGCAAACTTTAGCAGTTTTTCGTTGTCATACATAAGATATATATTATATTAGCTTCAGCAGTGGCGGCCTGTGCGTTTCCTACCTAGGCATTCAGTGATGTCCGACTTCAAATATTACCTGGCAAAATACCATAATTGATGTCACAACATTACCATTGCTGGAGAAGTACTACACAGAAACACATTTACGCCCTAATCACATCAACAGTATACAAAACGGGTTATTTTCTGGCGCAATTAAAAATCAACTAAAACGCATCAGCAATTAATACATATCTTATTTTGGTACTGTCAAAATTAAAATGGCAAAAAAAAACATTAAAAGTGAAAAAAATTTATATTTGAACTCGCAATTTGTAGGACCTATACGACGCCGTACAACCCAGCGATACCCCTCGTGGTCGGCTTATTCAAGTAGAAAGGGCAAGCATTTCATCACCAGGATAGCTGAGCTAGCTTCCGGGGTTGGCGGAAATCGTCTCACAAGATGTAGTTTCTCTTTAAATGTCCTTCTTGAAAATGGCCTTGCAAATATATATCTGCCATCGAATCAACATTTTGTTCTCCTTCTCTGCTATCCAGGTCTGGCTACGGCGCAACACTTCCCGCTTCCTGCTAAATTGAAACTTGTGAATGGATCCACACTTTTGAGTGACAAGTGAGTATCCCATCACAGTCTCGTTAACATCAGGCTACTTGGATAGGCTACTGTCAACAACTTATGATCTGAATGGCTATCGCAACTGTCTCTCAACTCTATGTGTTCTCAAATTCATCTGCTAACGGTCCCGATGAGTATCCAATTACAGGACGCGTAAACGTCACATTCAAAGTGAGACCATCTAGAAAGCCTTACTGACAACAACTCGATATCTGATTGGCTATCGCAACTGTCTATCACTAAAAACAATGGCACTGGAAAGAGCATAATATGACATGAAGAGAATATGAATACTTGTATATATTTAGGGAAAGTAAATTAAAAAATATTTTTATCTTTATTTATGATCATGATTTCTGGTTATGTTAGGCCAGCAGAGAAGGCCTTGCTGGCTCTGATGGCACACCACTGAGCTTCAGTATAAAGGCAACTTGTTTTACAATATTAGTAACAGCAATGTACAACCTAAAGTCTACTTTCACTCTTGTACTGCTTGTATTTTATTGGTTGCATTTTGCCATTCTTATTTAAATGTTTCTGTTGATATGAAGGAGTTGTATTTCATTTTACCTTGTGCTCTAGTAATACAATTGGTGGGAGGAGAGAGAGCGATAGAATGTGGAGAGATAAGGAAACTGGATGGAGGAACAAAAAAAGAACAGGGTGAAGGCAGAAGTCACCGAATTTTGACTTTGGGATTTGTCAAATCCTGGTTACGGCCCTGCCTGCAACACTTCTATAATTACAACAAAGATACCACTCTTAAAACAGTATTAATGTATTGTGATACAACAGGTGGTCCTCAGTTTATAAATACTTGTATTTGACTTCAAATATTTAATTTGAGTTAATTAATGAATTTTGATTTTGTAATCCATCATTAAAGTTAAGTCTGAGTGCAGTTCTACTTTAAAGCTTCCATTCTGTGCTTCTAACATGCCTGCAAACTTGTGTCGCATTGTAAATTCAAGTGTAATTCAATGAAAATACAGCACTATCTTATTTAGTTTTTAAAATTTCCCAAGGTCTTCCACATCACTACTTCAGTGACTGTGTCTGTTGACAATAAATAAAAGTACCTAACATGAGGCGTGCAAAATAATATTTGATGGTGTGTGAAACCTTGTTAAAAAGACAGTATATGTTAAGCTAAAAGTCAAGTCAATGATTAGGGATTAGCGACTGTACCTGGCTCGGCTGAAGTTGTTCTTACATTTTCCTGGACAAAAATACCAGCTGAGGAGGCCCACCATGACAATGATTACTCCAACAACCACCAGTGCCACCAAGAGGGAAGTAATGTCCACTTTTGATGACTGCTTATTCTTTTCTGTGGATCGGCATAAAACACAACAATCATCATTACATTGTTCTGTTGATGTCCAGCACTATACATCAACAACAAGGTGTGAAATTAAGTATTATGCAATAAAACAATGCAGGGTGCAAGTGAACATCAACCTTCAGAAATGCTCTGAAAGGTGGTCAAACAGGTTTAGTGAGTAATTCTCATTTTTATTTTTGAACAACACATTCACCCACTAGACACATCCTTAGGTATGCCTGCACAATGGACATCGATCCAACAGAAAAGATTAAATTTGATTGGCAGTGTTTGACAAAGCTATTGTATTGTATTGAGAGTAGAAATACAACCTTGGAAAAAAATATTAAAATTACGACACTATTCCAACATGACACACAAAAAAATGTATATGTCGGTAAAACTATGCAGTGAATTGAGAAAGGGACACAGACATACTAATATGAGGTATTATTTAAGAATTTGCTGTTTTCAAGGTACATACTGACAAGCACAGTGTCTGATATCACCTGGTCTTTTCTTTCTTATTTTACTACTTTTATGTGATATCTTTTTCGCACTACAATTGCTATTCAGGTATCTTATAGGTCCCACTGTGTTTAAAATTAGACACTGTTTTGCAGTATTTTTAGTTTGTTTTAAATCAAGCCAACATTTTGATCAACTGTGGTTGTTTTTAAATGTACCATATAAACGAATAAACTGAACTGAATATACTAGACTTATGCTGAGTTTATTCTGTTATTATACTTCTATTACTTTTTGTAATTTGTTGTTGTTGTTGTAAACAGTACTCAAGCAGCAGCCCTTTTGAAAGGTTGCCTTTTTTTTCCCACTGCAGCGCTTATGCGGGGTCTCTGCAGTATTCAACGAGTAAAATTGAAGACTTTAAGACTTTTTTAAAGACCATATTCAAAATAATTTAAGACCACTAAATTGGCCCTAGTGTGTGAATATGAGTGAATGTTGTCTGTCTATCTGTGTTGGCCCTGCGATGAGATGGCGACTTGTCCAGGGTGTACACCGCCTTCCGTCCAAGTGCAGCTGGGATAGGCTCTAGTCACCCCGAAATGGACAAGCAGTAGAAAATGGAAGAATGAATGGGAATTTCCCTTCCATATGGACAAAAAGTACAAGGACACAAAGGAAAATAATAGGGCTAGAATTAATTCTAAGTATATGAATTCCTTCACTGCTCTTTCACATCAGAAAACTAAATTATAAACTACAAACCCTGTTTCCATATGAGTTGGGAAATTGTGTTAGATGTAAATATAAACGGAATACAATGATTTGCAAATCATTTTCAACCCATATTCAGTTGAATGTATAATGTTGTAGGTATGTCATGTTCAAAATAAATTAAGAAAAGAAAGAAAGAAATATGCTACAAAGACAACATATTTGATGTTCAAACGGATAAACTTTTTTTTGTGTGCAAATAATCATTAACTTTAGAATTTGATGCCAGCAACACGTGACAAAGAAGTTGGGAAAGGTGGCAATAAATACTGATAAAGTTGGGGAATACTCATCAAACACTTATTTGGAACATCCCACAGGTGTGCAGGCTAATTGGGAACAGGTGGGTGCCATGATTGGGTATAAAAACATCTTTCCAAAAACTACTCAGTCTTTCACAAGAAAGGATGGGGCAAGTTACACCTCTTTGTCCACAACTGCGTGAGCAAATAGTCAAACAGTTTGAGAAAAACGTTTCTCAAAGTGCAATTGCAAGAAATTTAAGGATTTCAACATTTACGGTCCATAATATCATCAAAAGGTTCAGAGAATTTGGAGAAATCACTCCACATAAGCGGCATGGCCGGAAACAAACATTGAATGACCGTGACCTTCGATCCCTCAGACGGCACTGTATCAAAAACCGACATCAGTCTCTAAAGGATATCACCACATGGGCTCAGGGACACTTCAGAAAACCACTGTCACAAAATACAGTCCGTCGCTACATCTGTAAGTGCAAGTTAAAGCTCTACTATGCAAAGCGAAAGCCATTTATCAACAACATCCAGAAACGCCGTCGGCTTCTCTGGGCCCGAGATCTTCTAAGATGGACTGATGCAAAGTGGAAAAGTGTTCTGTGGTCTGACGAGTCCACATTTCAAATAGTTTTTGGAAATATTCGACATTGTGTCATTCGGACTAAAGGGGAAGCGAACCATCCAGACTGTTATCAACGCAAAGTTCAAAAGCCAGCATCTGTGATGGTATGGTGGTGCATTAGTGCCCAAGGCATGGGTAACTTACACATATGTGAAGGCACCATTAATGCTGACAGGTACATACAGGTTTTGGAACAACATATGCTGCCATCGAAGCACCGTCTTTTTCATGGACGCCCCTGCTTATTTCAGCAAGACAATGCCAAGCCACATTCAGCACGTGTTACAACAGTGTAGCTTTGTAAAAAATGAGTGCGGGTACTTTCCTGGCCCGCCTGCAGTCCAGAACGACTGAAGCTCTACATAAAACAAGAATGGGAAAGAATTCCACTTTCAAAGCTTCAACAATTAGTTTCCTCAGTTCCCAAACGTGTATTGAGTGTTGTTAAAAGAAAAGGTGATGTAACACAGTGGTGAACATGCCCTTTCCCAACTACTTTGGCGTGTGTTACAGCCATGAAATTCTAAGTTAATTATTATTTGCAAAAAAAAAATAAAAAAAATGTATGAGTTTGAACATCAAATATCTTGTCTTTGTAGTGCATTCAATTGAATATGGGTTGAAAATTATTTGCCAATCATTGTATTCCGTTTATATTTACATCCAACACAATTTTCCAACTCATATGGAAACGGGGTTTGTAACTTAATACACCAGAAGACTCTCCATTGTAAACTAATTAAAAAAAAAAGGAAACCTCATGACAGCTATTTTTCAGATTTGCCATATAAGTATTTTCTTACAAAAGATGCAGTGTGCTTAATATCGAGTGTTTCATGTAACAACAACCAGAACGCCAGTAATGGTAGTGGAAAGCACAACAATATATTGTTTGTAAAAGGGACAGTTGGCATCTCTGCTAAAGCTATATGATTAACCTTTTGCAGTGTTTCTGCAGCTGTAAGATTGAGCAAACAGAATAAAACATATATAGTACTACTACTGTATCTGCAACAAGTTGAGAAAAACAGACTGAACACAGAGCAATTGTCCATAAAGAGAGAATGCAATTACGGCTTACAAGCCAGAATATGGATGTGAATGATTTGGATAATATTCACATTAGCTGTTTTTGTGACTTTTTTTTGTAAAAAAAACTTTATATAGAGAAGAACTCCTGGACAGATTGGAAGCAATTCTGGACCACCATCCGCCGCCTCAGGAGGGGGAAGCAGTGCTGCTGACCTCGACTGGGGATGTTGTGGATCGGTGGAAGGAATACTTCGAATACCTCCTAAATCCCACCTACATGTCTTCCAATGAGGAAGTAGTGCCTGGAGACTCTGTGGTGGGCTCTCAATTTCTGGAGCCGAGGTGGCTGAGGTGGTGACAAAGCTCCTCTGTGGCAGGGCCCCGGGGGTAGATGTGATCCGCCCGGAATTCCTTGGGGCTCTGGATGCTGTGAGGATGTCGTGGTTGACAAAACTATGCAGCATTGCATGGACATCGGTGGCGGTGCATCTGGATTGGCAGACTGGGGTGGAGGTTCTTCTATTTAAATAGGAGAACCGGAGGGTGTGTTTTAACCATTGTGGGATCACACTCCTCAGCCTTCCCAGTAAGGTCAATCGAGGTCTACTGGAGTGGAGGCTACACTGAATAGTCGAACCTCCGATTCGGGAGGAGCAGCGTGGTTTTCGTCCTGGTCATTAAATCCAATCCAATCCACTTTATTTATTTAGCACATTTAAACAACAAGAATGTTTCCAAAGTGCTGCACAGCCATGTTAAAAACAATATTAAAAAACAATATTATGCTTTACCAATGACTGAATAAAAACAAAAATAAATAAATATAAAGCCAATATAAAAACAATATAAAAATAAATATGATTAAAAACAATTTTAAAGGGTAAAATCAATTAAAACAGTAAAATAGAAATCAAAGTGTATAAAAAACACAGAGGACAACAGAGGACAGAGGACCACACAACTCACAGAGTGTTAAAAGCCAAAGAATAAAAGTGGGTCTTAAGACGAGACTTAAAACACTCCACTGTGGAAGCAGTTTGAGCATGGAGGGGCAGAGTGTTCCAGAGCTTAGGGCCGACCACAGAAAAGGCCCTGTCTCCCCTGGTTTTAAGTCTGGTCTTGGGCACCACAAGCAGGAACTGGCTCTCGGACCTCAGAGCGCACGCAGGAGTGTAAATTTGGATGAGGTCCGAGATATAATGAGGTGCCAGTCCATGTAAAGATTTAAAAACAAACAGCAATGTTTTAAAATAAATTCTAAAATGAATAGGGAGCCAGTGCCAACTCTGAAGAATTGGGGTTATATGCTGGCGTTTCCTGGCCCGTTAAAAGTCGTGCTGCCGCGTTCTGGACTAACTGCAACCGGGAGAGAGCTTTTTGGCTAATGCCAGCATATATTGCATTGCAGTAGTCCAGGCGACTTGAAATAAAAGCATGCACGACTTGTTCAAAAAGGTTAAAAGATAAAAACGGTTTAACCTTTACTAAAAGATGAAGGTGATAAAAACACAATTTTAAAACGCCATTGACTTGTTTGTCGAGTTTAAACTGTGGACCCACTCTATACTCTTGGCAGGATCCTCGAGGAAGCATCGACGTTTACCCATCCAGTCTACATTTGTTTTGTGGACTTAGAGAAGGCATTTGACCGTGTCCCTCGGGAAGTCCTGTGTAGATTGCTCAGAGAGTAGGGGTGTGGGAAAAAATCGATTCAAATACGAATCGAATCGAATACGTTGTGCGATTCAGAATCGATTCAATTTTTTTTTTATCGATTTTTTAAATTTATTTATTTTTTTAATTAATCCAACGAACCACTACACAGCAATACCATAACAATGCAATCCAATTCCAAAACCAAACCTGATCCAGCAACACTCAGAACTGCAATAAACAGAGCAATTGAGGAGACACAAACACGGCACAGAACAAACCAAAAGTAGTGAAACAAAAATGAATATTATCAACAACAGTATCAATATTAGTTATAATTTCAGCATAGCAGTGATTAAAAATCCCTCATTTACATTATCATTAGACATTTATAAAAAATAAAAAAAAAGAACAATAGTGTCACAGTGGCTTACACTTAATAAATGATAAATGGGTTGTACTTGTATAGCGCTTTTCTACCTTCAAGGTACTCAGAGCGATTTTGCACTACTTCCACATTTACCCATTCACACACTGATGGAGGGAGCTGCCATGCAAGGCTCTAACCAGCACTCATCAGAAGCAAGGGTGAAGTCTCTTGCTCAGGACACAACGGACGTGACGAGGTTGCTACTAGTTGGGGATTGAACCAGGGACTCTTGGGTTGCGCACGGCCACTCTCCCACTGAGCCACGCCGACCCACTTGCATCGCATCTCATAAGCTTGACAACACACAGTGTCCAATGTTTTCACAAAGATAAAATAAGTCATATTTTTGGTTCGTTTAATAGTTAAAACAAATTTACATTATTGTAATCAGTTGATAAAACATTGTCCTTTATAATTATAAAAGCTTTTAAAAAAAAATGTACTACTCTGCTAGCATGTCAGCAGACTGGGGTAGATCCTGCTGAAATCCTATGTATTGAATGAATACAGAATCGTTTTGAATCGGAAAAATATTGTTTTTGAATCGAGAATCGCGTTCAATCAAAAAAATCGATATATTATCGAATCGCGACCCCAAGAATCGATATTGAATCGAATCGTGGGACATCCAAAGATTCGCAGCCCTATCAGACAGTATAGGGTATCAGACCGTCTGATTGTGGCAGTCCGACCCCTGTACGGCTCGCATTGCCAGCTGTAAATCCGCCTTTTGTCACAGATTCTGTTTACAACTTTTATGGACATAATTTCTAGGCCCAGTCTGGGCGTTGAGGGGATTCGGTTTGGTCACTACAGGATGAGGTCCCGGATTTTTGCGGATGATGTGGCACTGCCGTAATTCATCTCCCCAGGTTCTTCAACTCTCACTGGATCGGTTCGCAGTTTTGTGTGAAGCGACTGGTATTAAAATCCGCACTTCCAAGTTCCAGTCAATGGTTCTCGCCCGAAAATAGGTGGAGTGCTATCTTCGGGTTAGGGAGGAGATCCTGCCCCGATTGGAGGGGTTCAAGTATCTCGGGTCTTGATCATGAGGGAGGGAAGAGTGGACAGGCGGATCGATGTGGTGTCTGCAGTGATGCAAACACTGTATCGATCAGTCGAGGTGAAGAAAGAGCTGAGCCGGAAGGAAAAGCTCTCAATTTACCAGTCGATCGACATTGGTCATGAACTTTGGGTTATGACCGAAAGGATAAGATCACGGTTAAGAGCGGTCGAAATAAGTCTCTTCAGTCGGGTAGCGGGGCTCTCCGTTAGAGATAGAGCTTCTCACCCTATCATTTGTGACGAACTCAAATTAGAGCCTCTGCTCTTCCACAATGAGAGGAGCCAGATGAGGTGGTTCCGGCATCTGGTCAAAATATCCTAGGAACGCCTTCCCGGGAAGGTTTTTAAGGCACGTCCGACTGGTAGGAGGCAATGGGGAAGACCCAGGACGCGGTGGAAAGACTCTGTCTCCCAGCTGTCCTGGAAACGCATTGGGATCCTCCAAGGAGAGTTGGACGAAGTAGCTTTCCTTTGAAAGTCTGGGCTTCTCTGCTTAGGCTGCTGCGCCTGTGACCCAACTTTGGATAAGCGGAAGAAGATGGATGGATGGATGGATGATAATTATAGTAATAATAACAGTAATATATATATATATATATATATATATATATATATATATATATATATATATATATATATATATATATATATATATATATATCATCGCAGGGCCAACACAGATAGACAACATTCACACTCACATTCACACATTAGGGCCAATTTATGATGAGGTGGCGACTTGTCCAGGGTGTACCCTGCCTTCCGCCCGATTGTAGCTGGGATAGGCGCCAGCGCCCCCCGTGACCCCGAAAGGGAATAAGCGGTAGAAAATGGATGGATGGATATATATATATATATATATATATATATACACCCCCTGACAAAGACAGTATTGAAAAACCAGGGCAAACGTTTTTGGGAGATTTTCCTTCAGAAAAGTGGGAGGCAGAAAAAACGAGGTACGACTGTAATTCCTGAGATCTGAAAAGAAGATGAAAGTTATGAGATGTGCTTCTTCGTAATCCGGTGGCAAAGTCCAGATATATCCGGCCGTTGAATGAATTACCAATGGCCCCCAGGATGATATTTGATAAGTATTACAAGCGGCCCGCAGGCCACAGCCGCATGCTGCTGTTTTGCACGCACCATTACTCCATTAGCGTCCCTGGGACCCGATGAAGTCATAAAAACTGGGTCCCACTGTACATTTTTGGGGTCCCACTTTTCTGTAACCATTTTGAAAACAAATGATAAACATTAGCATTATCCTGTTATATCTCACATTCTATATTGTTTTGGAAAAAAGTTGTCATAAACATTACTTAATTCATTACAAAAAATACAAAAGCAAACCATTTTTATTCATTTGTAAATATATTAAGTTCTAAACATTCATTAATTTTCTTCTTTTCTACATGGACCTAAACTTTACCGCTGACGGGATTTTTTTCTATATACTTATTGTAATATTTTCAGATTGTGTTTTTTCTATTTTTGGCCAAAGTAACACAAAGAAAACAATCTGAAGTTTTTAGTTTTAATAAAGTTAAAAGTTATAGTACCATTGATAGTCACACTCACACAATAGGTGTGGTGAAATTATTCTCTGCATTTGACCCATCAACTTAAATCACCCCCTGGGAAGTGAGGGGAGCAGTGAGCAGCGGTGCCCGCACCCGGGAATCATTTTTGGTGATTTAACCCCCAATTCCAATCCTTGATGCGGAGTGCCAACCAGGGAGGTAATGGGTCCCATTTTTATAGTCTTTGGTATGACTCGACCGGGGTTTGAACTCACGACCTGCTGTTCTCAGGGCGGACAATGCCATGATTGTGATAGTTTGGCCCGCGTGTGCACAGATTTTCCTCCATACGGCCCCTGAGCTAAAATATGTTTGACACCCCTGTACCAATCATTTTCGGACATGACGAATTGTGCTCATGCAAGCGTTGACATTGGAATTAAGCTATTACCATTCATTTAATGACACTGAAATGATCTTTCCTACCTGCTGTGTATTTCTTCCAGAAATCATTCTGCAAAACAAAAAGACAAACTTTAATAACTAGCAAGGAATGACATCAATAATGGGATGGTTGGACTCAACTGTAGCCGGTGTGTCTTCAAACACCTCCCTTGCTTCTTCATAATTGCAGTCCTCCTCATAACACTCCCTTTCCAAATTCCCAGGGACGAACATCTCAAAGTCGAACCGGTTGAACAGCAGATGACGACCCAGGAACGAATGAGCCTCCCCTTCATCGACGAACACTGGGCAAATGCATAAAATAAGCAGGTTAAAAGAAGATGGAAGTCACATAAAGTGAGGAAAATCCCTGACCTTCCTTTGTTGACCTTTCTTGTTTAGGTGCCGACCTCTTGACACAGGCCATCTCTGCACAGGGCAAGAGGAAGAGGAGGAAAAGGTGGTGAAGATGAAACAACATGGCCACCAATGCCCCGGCGGTGGGAGCAATAATAGGCCGCAAATTGTTTCATCCACATCCACACCCACACACACACTCTTCCACACAAGCAACTGTTTATATCACCAAGAGCCAAAGTCGCCACACAATAAAAGAAAATAAAGCTCGGGGAAGTGTCGCCACGTCGACGCTGATAAAACTTCTAGAAACGTCGAAGGGCAAACACCTCGCCACCTATTTCCTCCACTTAGTGACTAAAATCCACATGTTGACGATGAAAATGAAAGAAGAAGTTCTCCTGAGCGATTCCTCTCCCTTTCGCTCTTGAAAGGCAACTTGTTTACTCGCAGCACTTTGCTTCCTCGAACTACCTGTAACCTGCCCAGACTCGACCAATCGACGACATTACCTGGCGAACAGGATGAGCATGTTGTATAAGCTGGCGGACGCTAGATGGCAGTAGAGGCGCAATTCTTCACTGTAAATCAGGGATGTCAAACTCAAATACAGAGTGGGCCAAAATTTTAAACTGAACAAAGCTGGGGGCCAAGGTTGAACAAATGAACCTTTTAATAGGGACCCAAACACATTTTGCATTGAATATTTAACAAGCAAGGCTTATATAACTTTATAGTGACATGCAAAATCGAGTTTCAAATAATAATAATTAAAAAATATCAATGGCATATCAAATAACATTTAAATAAAAATTGAATGCCTGTTTTCTATTTGCAACCTTCTGAGGTAAATATCAAAATAAACTTTTTCAACAAGCTAATCATACATTTGAAAATAAAATAACAATAATGAATTAATCAAACATTCAAGCCTTAAAAGTAGGAAAAGAAAGTGCATGAATAAATTGTTAATTATTCCTCAGTTTGCTACACTGATTTGCTTTAACAATGAATATGGAACAAGCAGTACTTATATAACTCAATAGCGCAAAATTCAACTTTCAAAAAACAAATGAAAGACATCAATGGTATATTAAATAACATTTAAATAAAACATTTAATGCCTCTTTTTTATTTGCAGCCTTGGTTGCAGAATGGTTGGAAAATCGGGAGCGTTGGCAAGTAGGAGAATTAGCGGCGAATGCGGTGTTACAGCAGCTCTGCCGCTGTATAATACCGGTGGGCCAGACCTAATGTTAATTTGATATTGCCTCAAGGGCCAAATGAAATTGCACGGCGGGCCAAATTTGGCCTGTGAGCCAGAGTTTGACACCCATGCTGTAAATAGAGAGAACGTTGATCACCACTGAAATTAAGAGGATTAGAAGGAATATATTCCAAACAAAGTAATACATTTACTTATATTTAAGAAAAGCTTCACCATTATAATAGTAACAAAAAATATCATTTTTGTTAAAATACTGTAAAACAACATTTTACATGTGTTTTATCCTGTGTTTTTTCCATATTAATGCAACACAATTTCTTCCTAAATCAATAATAGTTGATGGACAAACATATTCCAAGCTTTTTTTTTTTGTCTTTAAAAAAATATTTTTGTAATCAATTCTAAAATATCTAATATAATCTCCGCTTGTTACCTTGATTTATGATTGATAAGCATTTTTTCCATCAGTTTTTTAGTGTACAATATGAAATATAACAATTAAATGAAAACTGATATAAAGTGACAATTATACATTAACAGTGGGGCAAAAAAAGTATTTAGTCAGCCACCGATTGTGCAAGTTCTCCCACTTAAAATGATGACAGAGGTCTGTAATTTACATCATAGGTACACTTTAACTGTGAGAGACAGATTGTGACAAAAAATATCCATGAATTCACATTGTAGGAATTTTAAAGAATTTATTAGTAAATTATGGTGGAAAATAAGTATTTGGTCAGCCATTCAAAGCTCTCACTGATGGAAGGAGGTTTTGGCTCAAAATCTCACGATACATGGCCCCATTCATTCTTTCCTCAACACGGATCAATGGTCCTGTCCCCTTAGCAGAAAAACAGCCCCAAAGCATGATGTTTCCACCCCCATGCTTCACAGTAGGTATGGTGTTCTTGGGATGCAACTCAGTATTCTTCTTCCTCCAAACACGACGAGTTGAGTTTATACCAAAAAGTTCTATTTTGGTTACATCTGACCACATGACATTCTCCCAATCCTCTGCTGTATCATCCATGTAACCATTTTGGTATAAACTCAACTCGTCGTGTTTGGAGGAAGAAGAATACTGAGTTGCATCCCAAGAACACCATACCTACTGGTTTTATATTTGGCCCAGGATGAAAATGAATTATTACACCATGTATGCAATACTTCCCCGAAAAAATTGCACAGCTTCATTATTGTGATGAATTAATTGATTATCAATAAGGCTGTAACATAGCAAGAAAAGTGAAAAATCAACTTTAAATTATGTAGCCTTATTCCTTACTGGACTGGAAAAAATATCTCCAAATAATATTTTTGATATGCACGAACGGGAATAGCGGGAGAAAATGGATGGATGGATGGAATTGTACGTTGCTATTACCAGGATGTAGTGTGTGCATAATTGTATAAATATTTTTATATTTGTATAAATAAAAACCTTTCTCCCTTGCTTTATATGATTGCTACCTTACTTTACTATTTTACAGACTGTTTTACATTTACCTTATTTTATTTTCCGTATACCTTTTTTTCATATTTTTACCCATATTTTACATTTGCTGTTTTTACCTAGTTTTACCTGCTTTTTACCTTTGCTTACCATTTGTACCATCTTTTTTTACCTTCTTCTATCTTCTTGTACTATGATTACATCTTCTTACCTTACCCTTATTTACTCCTATTTTACCTTATTTTATTATTTTACCTACTTTTTACCTTCTAATTGCATTTATTTGTCTTTTATTTTCTTTATACTTCCTTTTTTTTACATTCTTCTTTTACCTGATTTTTAGTCCCTTTTATTATTTGTCCCTACTTTTTTTTACATGATTCTACCTTCTTTTACCTGATTTTTACTATGCTTACCCTTTTTAACCTTCTTTTTACTCTATTTATGTTTACTTTCTTTTTTCAACCCATTTTGACCTTGTTTTACCTGCTTCTTAACTTTCTTAACTATGTTTACATAACTTTTTTACCTTCTGCTACTTTTTACATGCCTTTTACCTTCTTTTTTTTAACCCTTTTTTAACCTTCTTCTACTTTCGTTTGCTTACTTTTTACTTTGTTTTATCCATGTTTACTGTTTACTTATTTTTTCCCTTCCTGCGCCTTTCTTTTACTTGCTTTTGAACTTCTACCTGTATTTACCTCAATATTTTTAACTTTATTTTATTCTGTTTATCTTTTTTTTTTACCTTCTTCTACTTGCTTTTTACCTTCTTATACCTTTGTTTACATGCTTTTGCCTGCATTTATTTAGTATGTGTTGGACTATTTCATCCATCCATCCATTTCTATCGCTTATTCCCTGTGCCCTGGTGCCTATCTCAGCTACAATTGGGCGGAAGGCGGGGTTTGCAAACTAATGCAAGTAAAAAAAAAAATGTTGCAAATAAATTGGATTGACAAATAAATCATTTTGAGTGCTAATGTAAATACAGTGATTTTGAATTATATGTGTCATACATGTATGTTACAAAATCATCCATCCATCCATCCATCCATCCATTTCCTACCGCCTGTCCCACTTAATTTAACTTGTAACTAAAAATGTGATAATTACTGTTATCAATTTTAAACTGCTGTTTGTATTAACGTTCCAAATCTAAATCATTAAAAAAAAACGTGATTGATTACGGCACTTTGACAAACTCACTTTGATGTTACTTTTTTCTGGAGAAGCAAGCTCGAGCACTAATCGCTGTTTCGCACATTGCACAAGACCGTGATGATAATAATAAGAATAACTGTGATAGAAGATGTTAATAAGGTGATGTCCTTACATGTATCAAATACACTATGTGTAAATAAGAGCATGAATGGTTGTTAATGTTGCTGCACTTTCTTTTAAGTGTTCATCTAGTCTAATAAGCTTCAGTGAAGAAGAATTTAAAGAGCTATCTCTTTTTAATTACCCTTTTAAATGCCAGTATTTTGCCCAAACATTTGAGCTGCATAAGTCTCAATCTTTTGGACGCTTTTATAACGCAGGAGCTGTCCCTTCGCCTCTAATGGGTCTGCACGAAAGACTTTTGTAATACAATGCTATCTTTAGGGATCTATCGGCATCTTTTAAAGGCACTAAAAAGCTCTCCTTGCTCTGCAGCTATGGCCCTCCTTGTATGGGGAAAACATTCGAAACTTATGGCCTGTGGTGAGACGGTTTAGTGGTAAAACAAATGACGGACGCCTTTATTTACACCGAACAAGGTCGACCAAAGCCCGGGTTTGAGGGTCATTTGTAGTTTGCAGGATTAGAAAATAAAACAAAGTCCTACACTAAATCCGACCAATCTAAATCCATGAACTGGTGAGGCCTGCTCAGATGAGAGATCAAATGTTTTCCGAGACAGACTCAACAGACGATTGAATGCTCCAGAATTTCTATAGTACAGGTGTCAAAATCAAGGCCCGACCACATCATTTTATGTGGTCCTCCACATTATTCCAAGTAGTGTGCCACATCATTTTATGTCATTTATGTGGCCCTCCACAGCCGTTGATATGGCCTGTCGAGTAATTTTTAGTGGTCGGCCACATACATGACCACATACGACGTCCGCCATGTCATTTCATGTTTGAAGACACTTACTTTGTTTGGTCTGGTACACAATTGTATGTGGTCCTCCAATCATTCATGCGGTTTGCCTCATTATTTCATGTGGCCCTCCCACGCCAGTATGGGGTCCGCAACATTATTTTATGTGGTCAGCCACGTTCTTTAATATAGCCTGCCACATTATTTAATTCGGCCCATCACAAGATGTGATGGGCCGTTTTAAATATCCGTCCATCCCTCTCCTTCTCTGCCGCTGAAACCCTGATCCATGCCTACATAACCTCCAGACTTGATTACTGCAACAGCATCGTCTACGGCTCATCTTGCAAAATTCTAATTAAACTCCATCCATTCATCCATTTTCTTCCGCTTATTCCCTTCAGGGTCGCGGGGGTGCTGGAGCCTATCTCAGCTCCAATACATTCAAAACTCGGCCGCCCGCTCGCTCACCCATGCCCGCTCCCGTGAGCACATCACCCCAGTCCTTCAGAAACTCCACTGGCTCCCCGTTCCTCAACGGATCCATTTGAAAATTCTCCTCCTCACCCACAAAGCCCTCCACAACCAGGCCCCCTGCTACCTCATCAACCTGCTTCACCGCCATACCCCTTCAGGCATCCTCCGGTCTTCTAATGCCAACGTCATCTCCCCACCTCTCAGAACCAAGCTCCGGACCTGGGGTGATAGAGCTTTCTCCATCGCTGCTCCCGCCCTTTGGAACTCTCTTCCAAAACACATCCGTGACTGCTCAGACCTTCCTACCTTCAAAAGCCTTCTCAAAACACACCTCTTCAGATCTGCTTTTAGCCTGTGATTAGTGTTCTGTGTCTTGTAATGTCCCGTCTTGTAAATGTCCAGTGTTTTTATGTATTTTACAATGTACTGCTTTTATATTTCCTGTATTTTATATTATTATTACTTTGAAATGTTTTATATTTTATTTTTTTATACTGTAAAGTGCCTTTGAGTACTCTGAAAAGCGCTATACCAAATAAAATGTATTATTATTATTATTAAAGGCCTACTGAAACCCACTACTACCGACCCCGCAGTCAGTTTATATATCAATGATGAAATCTTAACATTGCAACACATGCCAATACGGCCGGTTTAGTTTACTAAATTGCAATTGTAAATTTCCCGCGAAGTATCCTGTTGAAAACGTCCCGGAATGATGACGCGTATGATGACACGTGCGCGTGACGTCACCGGTTGTAGCGGACATGTTCTCCCAGCCCGATCCAAGCTATAAGTAGTCTGCTTTCATCGCATAATTACACAGTATTCTGGACATCTGTGTTGCTGAATCTTTTGCAATTTGTTCAATTAATAATGGAGACGTCAAAGAATAAAGATGTAGGTGGGAAGCGGTGTATTGCAGCTCCCTTTAGCAACACAAACACAGCCGGTGTTTCCTTGTTTACATCCCGAAGGTGAAGCTTTGCTATGGAACAGAGCGGTCAAGCGAACATGGTTCCCGACCACATGTCAACTGGCAGGTTTCGGTGAGAAAATTGTGCTAATAAGTCAGCTCTTACCGTAGACATGAGCGGAGCTTGGGTCCACCTGCAGCTGCGGACTATTACCTCCTCCCACCGGAGACACTGGCGGTCACCACACCCGTGGCCAGACCCCTCCGACTTTCAGGTACCATATAATCTCACTAAAACACTAGTAACACAATAAACAGATAAGGGATTTTCCAGAATTATCCTAGTAAATGTGTCTAATAACATCTGAATCGCTCCCACTGCCCTCGGCTTTTTTATTTTTTCTAGTCCTTCATTTTCACTATCCTCATCCACGAATCTTTCATCCTCGCTCAAATTAATGGGGAAATCGTTGCTTTCTCGGTCCGAATCGCTCTCGCTGCTGGTGGCTATGATTGTAAACAATGTGAGGATGTGAGGAGCTCTACAACCCGTGATGTCACGCGCACATCGTCTGCTACTTCCGGTAAAGGCAAGGCTTTTTTATTAACGACCAAAAGATGCAAACTTTATCGTCGATGTTCTCTACTAAATCCTTTCAGCAAAAATATGGCAATATCGTGAAATGATCAAGTACGACACATAGAATGGACCTGCTATCCCCGTTTAAATAAGAAAATCTAATTTCAGTAGGCCTTTAAGATGTATGTGGTCCGCCAAGTTTTTTTTCGCTAGTCCACCACATCATTTTACGTGGCCTGCCTTGCCATTTTGCGTAGTCCTCCACATCATTGAATGTGTGTTACGGCATTCTTCCTCTGGACACGCCCATGTGCGCTCTTCTTCAGCAGCAGCCACGCTCCGGCTGTTCTCAATCATCAATCAACACACCTGAGCCTGATGAGGACGCTCCACATTATTTAGACCAGCGTGTCCTGCGTTCCAGTGCCAGAACGTAGCCATCTGTATCGTACATATCCCTTTGTTCCTTGGATTCGAGCTGTGTCTCTTTTCCCCCAAACTTCCCATGGACCTCTTGCTGCTTACCTGGATCTCGACCTCTCCTTCCCTCATATTCTCACCCGCCCACGGACTTCCAAGCCAGCCTCACCCTCTTCGGACTTCCGCATCCCCCTCAACACGTACCTTCAACGCTTGCCAGTAACACTTTCCATTTAAACGCACATAGTCTTGCACCAAGTATTATGTTTAATTACACACGTCACTAAATCTTGAAAATAAATACACCAAAGGCTAAACTACTTATCTGCCTCAGTGCCGTTTTCTTCTCACCTGTATCCTTACAATATGGTCAGCTACATTTTTTTATGTGTCCTGCCACACCATTTAAAGTGGTCCGCCATGCTATTTACTGTATGATCATGTCCGCTACACTGTTTGATGCGGCCTGCCCCGTCATTTATGTGGTCTGCCACATTATTTTAAGTAGTCCACCCTATTATCTTATCAGGCCCACCACCCCAGCAGGGACAAGACATTGATCCAAAGTTGATTATACATGTCCTTTTAACACTGACTTAGAAACAACGTTGCAAATTAGTTGTATTTGTAAATCGAGACAACGTTGGTGTCTAATGTTGGATCCGTGGTTCGGAAATTACCAAATTGCAAAAGTCAAATCAACGTCACAACCTGACACAAAAATTCATTACATTTTGTCCACCAGCGACACTGAGATGATTATTCATGCGTAAGTTACGTCTCGTCTTGATTACTGTAACGTTTTCTCGGGCCTCCCGATATCTAGCATTAAAAGATTACAGTTGGTACAAAATGCGGCTGCTAGACTTGACAAGGACAAGAACGTTTGATTATATTATGCCTGTACTGGCTCACCTGCACTGGCTTCCTGTGCACTTAAGATGTGACTTTAAGGTTTCACTACTTATGTATAAAATATTAAACAGTCTAGCTCCATCCTATCTTGCCGATTGTATTGTCCCATATGTCCCGGCAAGAAATCTGCGTTCAAAGAACTCCGGCTTATTAGTGATTCCTAGAGCCCAAAAAAGTCTGCGGGCTATCGACCGTTTTCTATTCGGGCTCCAGTACTCTGGAATGCCCTCCCGGTAACAATTAGAGATGCTACCTCAGTAGAAGCATTTAAGTCCCATCTTAAAACTCATTTGTATACATTAGCCTTTAAATAGACTCCCTTTTATACCACTTTATCTGCCATCTCTTTTCTTCTCCACCTGTGTGGAGAGGTTATTAGGTCACCACAGAAGACGAGTGAGCTGTTCAAAATCGGGTCCTGGGGTGGACCACTCATCTGTGCATCAGTTGGGGACGTCTCTGCGCTGGTGACTTGTCTCCACTCAAGATGATCCCCTGCTGGCCCCACTATGGACTGGACTCTCACACTAAACTAAATCTATTCGACATCCATTGCACCCAGTGAGTTGAGTTTTTTTCTTGCCCTGATGTGGGATCTGAGCCGAGGATGTCGTTGTGGCTTGTGCAGCCCTTTGAGACACTCGTGATTAAGGGCTATACAAATAAACTTTAATTGAATTTGATTGACATAGAATCAACTCTGTCAATAAGAATGTTGTTTCAACGTTTTATTTGTGTTAGTTGCAAAATGGCCAAAAGTCAATGGTCAAATCAAAGTCTGAACCCCATGAATTGATTAACGTGGACCCCGACTTAAACAAGCTGAAAAACTTATTCGGGTTTTACCATTTAGTGGTCAATTGTACGGAATATGTACTGAACTGTGCTATCTACTAATAAAAGTATCAATCAATCAATGCGATGAGGTGGTGACTTGTCCAAGGTGTACCCCGCCTTCCGCCCGATTGTAGCTGAGATATGTGCCGGCGCCCCCCCAACCCCAAAAGGGAATAAGTGGTAAAAAATGGATGGATGGAAGTCTGAACCCAACATTGATTAAACATTGTCAAAAAGCATGTTGTTCCAACGTTAGGTCTGAGTTGCTTCACGTCAGGACCCAATTCAACAAGTCCTGAACGTCTTGTGCCTCCTGGCACGTCATTTAAGTGGTCCGCCATGTCATTTTATGTGCTCCGCTACATCATTTAAATGGCCTGTCAAATTTGCCAGAAAAATGTATTGCATGCATTTGCATATGTTCTACCCTTTAAATATTGTCTGATTATGCAGCAAGATTTGCACCTTTATTTGGTATTAAAAAATAAAAACTTCAATATCTGGTCGTAACCTTGACTTCTGTTTCAAAGTTATCGATTAATCTGAGTAAAAAATGACAATCAGGAGTTGCCAATGCATATTGTGTATCGAGGCTTATGTATTCACTGCCTCAATGCAAACAACTCTGACGCCCCTGCTCTGCATTATTGTGCCTTGATAATGAAAGGGTTGCTGACACGTGAGGCGTGTTTTGCTGCATGTTTTTCGGGAGACCAAATGACTTTTCTGCTGGCCTCCAGACTAAAGTTTTGTTTTCACAAAATCCATGCAAAAATCTTTGTTTACGTAAAGCAAAGATATGATGTAATTGGACTTCATCCTGCATGGTGCTAATTGAAGGCACAATGGGAGCTCCTACTCTCTTGTACTTGGCCGAAGTGTCTGGATTGTGTCAAGTCTCGGGATTTATCCAGAGGAATGTTGACGCGGAGAAAATGATGAATTCCAGACTTTATCTGGTCTGTGATGTCAGTACAGTGTTTGTCACTTTAAGTGCAATATTGTAATCAAAGTGAGACATTCGTTATACATAATTAGTATGGTTCTCACAGTGAGGTGGGGGTTTATGACAATTAATTACCCAACAAGCGTAAGGTAGATTTTCATTATTTAGCACCTCTATCTGACTTAGATAAGAAATCCGGGTCCTCGCAGCTTGTAGCAGATAAAGTGACCCCAGTATTTACATCTGGGACTTCTCACTTGCAGAAACATTATAAAAAACCGAGTGAGTGAGACAAATTAGAGTCAAGGGAAAAGGATCAGTAGCCAGACAAAAGAGGAAAAAGAGCATATTCCAGCCAAGATACTGAGCTTTGCAAACATTCCTCTAAGCCCGGGTCACATGACTCTTTTTCTCTGCACTCCGTTCCACCTTTCGGCCCGACTGCGTGCTCCGGAGAATGTGTTTTATGATAGACTCCCCCTGATAAAAGCCTGGAGATGCTGCTGCCTGTGGACAAGAGGACAGGAGTGGAGGGTGAGCCTTTGCAGACGTTTAGCATGATAGGCAAATAACAATGAAGCTTTAAGACTTAATGCTCCTTACAAATGATCATTTTGCTGCTCCTAGAACACTCTCTTAAAATGATTTTAAAAGAAAGGATCCAAGAGACCAATTCTACACATAATGCCAGGCTTATACTGTACATCAAGAAACAACATCATACAATAGATAATAATACACTTTGTTTATATATTGCTCTTTTATCAACAGGCTACAGAAAATATTATAACTGATAAAAAGGGGGAAAAAAACACCAAGCAGTTTAATGAGTCTAAAATTATTAAATTTTCCAATCAAAAATGTCATTTTTAATTTTCATACCTCGCATGTGCCTCACAATACGAAGGTCGTGAGTTCAATCCCGGGCACGAGATCTTTCTGTGTGGAGTTTGCATGTCCTCCCCGTGACTGCGTGGGTTCCCTCCGGGTACTCCGGCTTCCTCCCACCTCCAAAGACATGCACCTGGGGATAGGTTGATTGGCAACACTAAATTGGCCCTAAATTGGCTTCCTCCCACCTCCAAAGACATGCACCTGGGGATAGGTTGATTGGCAACACTAAATTGGCCCTAGTGTGTGAATGTGAGTGTGAATGTTGTCCGTCTATCTGTCCTATTGTAGCTGAGATAGGCACCAAAAGGGAATAAACGGGAGGAAATTGATGGATATATTTTAAACAGTCTTTGAAGCCTGAGGTGGCAAGGAACGACTCTTCTAAGTTGATAAACATGTGTCTCTATTAATGTTCCATCCATCCATTTTCTACCGCTTGTCCTTTTGGGGTCGCTGGAGCCGATCTCAGCTGCATTCGGGCGGTAGGCGGGGTACACCCTGGACAAGTCGCCACCTCATCACAGTCTCTATTAATGTTGTCGGGTATAATTTGTTTTAGTTTTTCACTTAGAAGTGGAGCTAGGTAATACAGACCGTTAAATGGTTATACCCAAAATATAGGCATTTAAAATGTATATTTGGATCAAGTTAAATGAGAAAAAATGGAAATAAAACCCCTGCAAATGAAATTTATACCTGAAATGTACAGTATAATATTTTCCAAAGGTTTTCAACAGGGATCCCCAGGGGGTCCACATAAGTAATGCAGCGGGGTAGTGTCATTTTTGGTTGATTGGACTTAAAAATTAAATGATTCTTTATATTCCCTGGGCAATTTTTCCACAAATGTAAATGTCTTTAAAACACATTTAAATTGATCCAACACAATAGTTTACAAATTGCAGTGGCATGGCAACCCTACTCATTGTACCTTGCAGGATAAGAATAACATGAACAAATAATATTCCATTAATGTTACGACAGGGTGTACACCGCTTTCCACTGGAATGCAGCTGTGATAGGTTCCAGCACCCCCTGCGACCCCAAGAGGGACATGTGGTAGGAAATGGATGGATGGATATTCATGTTAGCGTTTAAGACTGTTTAATTAGAACTCTAATTACTAGCTAGTTATTAGGGGCACTAGCTGCCAGTTAGGAATTAACACACTAGTTGCTAACCAGTAGAGGTGCAATACTGCATTATTTAAATATTTTAGTATTAGACAAGGTAACTTTTTGACCAGTTTAAATTAAAAAACACCATTTTATACAGGTGATTGCGATCCATCTCTCCATCAGTTTGGGAGTCTTTGGTCTGGAAAACATTGAAGACCCCTGGTATATTCAGTAGGAAAAAATTATAATAAAATAATTTACTAAAATAACTGATCACATAAGATATAGACATACAGTGGAGCAAAAAAGTATTGAGTCAGTCACCAATTGTGCAAGGTCTCCTACTTATGAGGCCTGTAAATTTCATCATAGATACAGTATTCCTCAACTATTAGACAAAATGAGGGAAAAACAATACAGAAAATCACATTTTTAACTGATCACACTGATTTTTTAAGTATGTATTTGCAAATTATGGTGAAAAAAGGATTTGGCCAATAATAAAAGTTAATTTCAATACTTTATATACCCTTTGTTGGCAATGATGATCGTCATGCTGAAAGACCCACCCACATTTCATCTTCAATGCCCTTGATGATGGGAGGTTTTCTCTTAAAATCTCTTGATACATGGCCCCATTCATGCTTTCCTTTACACGGATCAGTCGTCCGGGTACCTTTCCAGAAAAACAGCCCCAACACGTGTCTCCACCTCCACGCTTCACAGTGAGTACAGTGTGGCAAAAAAGTATTTAGTCAGCCACCGATTGTGCAAGTTCTCCCACTTAAAATGATGACAGAGGTCTGTAATTTTCATCATAGGTACACTTCAACTGTGGGAGACAGAATGTGGAAAAAAAATCCAGGAATTCACATTGTAGGAATTTTAAACAAGTATTTGGTCACTTCAAACATGGAAGATCTCTGGCTCTCACAGACCAGTAACTTTTTATTTAAGAAGCTCTTCTGTCCTCCACTCGTTACCTGTATTAATGGCACTTTTTTGAACTTGTAATCTGTATAAAAGACACCTGTCCACAGCCTCAAACAGTCAGACTCCAAACTCCACTATGGCCTAGGCCAAAGAGCTATCGAAGAACACCAGGAAAATAATTGTAGACCTGCACCAGACTGGGAAGAGTGAATTTACAATAAGCAAGCAGCTTGGTGTGAAAAAATCAACTGTGGGAGCAACGATCAGAAAATGGAAGACGTACAAGACCACTGATAATCTCCCTCGATCTGGGGCTCCACGCAAGATCTCATCCCGTGTGGTCAAAATGATCATGGGAACGGTGAGCAAAAATCCCACAACCACACGGAGGGACCTGATGAATGACCTGCAGAGAGCTGGGACCAAAGTAACAAAGGTTACCCTCAGTAACACACTACGCCGACAGGGAATCAAATCCTGCAGTGCCAGACGTGCCCCCCTGCTTAAGCCAATGCATGTCCAGGCCCGTCTGAAGTTTGCCAGAGAGCACATCGATGATACAGCAGAGGATTGGGAGGATGTCCTGTGGTCAGATGAAACCAAAATAGAACTTTTTGGTGTAAACTCAACTCGCCGTGTTTGGAGGAAGAAGAATACTGAGTTGCATCCCAAGAACACCATACCTACTGTGAAGCATGGGGGTGGAAACATAATGTTTTGGGGCTGTTTTTCCTGCTAAGGGGACAGGACGATTGATCCGTGTTAAGGAAAGAATGAATGGGGCCATGTATCGTGAGATTTTGAGCCAAAACCTACTTCCATCAGTGAGAGCTTTGAATGGTTGACCAAATACTTATTTTTCACCATAATTTACAAATCAATTCTTTAAAATTCCTACAATGTGAATTCCTAGATTTTTTTTAACATTCTGTCTCTCACAGTTGAAGTGTACCTATGATGAAAATTACAGACCTCTGTCATCATTTTAAGTGGGAGAACTTGCAATATCGGTGGCTGACTAAATACTTTTTTCCCCACTGTATGGTGTTCTTTGGATGCAGCTAAGCATTCTTTCTCTTCCAAACGCAACAGGTTGAGTTTTTACCAAAAAGTTCCATTTTGGTTTAATCTGATCGTATGCCATTCTCCCAATACCATTCTGGATCATCCAAATGCTCTTTAGACATCTGGCACTGCAAGATTTGAGTCCCTTGCAGCGTAGTGTTACTGATGGTAACCTTTGTTACTTTTGTCCCAGCTCTCTGCAGGTCATTCATTAGGTCCCCCCCATGTGATTCTGGCATTTTTGTTCACTTTTCTTGTGATCATTTGTGTGGTCTTGTATGTCTTCCATTTTGTAATCATTGCTCCCAAAGTTGATTTCTTCACACCAAGCTGCGTACCTATTGCAGATTCTGGTTATGTTGGGTTGCTATCAGCATACTTCAGTCATCAACAATTATATCATCTGAGAAATGTCACATTGTAACAGTTGCAGTCTTACTTCGTAGGATATGTACAGCGAGTGGTGAACATAGTGAGCTCAGAAAGCATAAGAACAAGTATATACATTTGATTATTTACAATCCGGGGAGGTGGGATGTGGTGGGGAGAGGGGGTTAGACTAGGGTTGTAGCTGCCTGGAGGTGCTCTTTTAGTGAGGTTTTGAAGGAGTATAGAGATGCATATATATATATATATATATATATATATATATAATTGACCCATCCCATAGAATTATAAAGCAAATACTCAATTTTATGTTCAATTCTTGTTGTTTTTTTCCAACTGCAAAAACAGTGGCATTATACAGACATATAGAAACAATTGGTTATGTTTCAGGCTGAAGTCCTTCTTGAAGATTGACTATGATGGATTAAATTATCATTTTATAGGAAGTTGACATTCTTTGGCATTTGTGAGGACAATGAAAGGACTTTTAAATGATTAATGTGTTGGACCAGAGCATGAGAACAGACCTTAGTAAAAGGCAAACCCCAAATATTCACCAAGCGTCAGTGAATCATGCTGACTACAGCTGAATATTGCCTAGCAACCAAGTGACTCATCCTCCACAAGCTCCCAGTGTTGATATTACAGTAATACACTACGCTGACCTCGGCACTGCAGGGTCATCGTAGTTCACATGAGCGTCGACACCTCTCACGTCTCCCCCCAGCATGTGACCTCATCATTGCAGCCAATCTCTCAGGCGAAAGTCACAGCTCATCTCGCACGGCCATGTTGTCCTTTTACTGAAAACAGATGTTGGCAGATGCCTGAAGACGAAACCCTGAATCGTCATTTAATAGTTTGGTCAACAAAAACATACAACAAATTCCAATTGATCTCCACTGTTTCTTTTATTGGATGTATATAAAAGCAGTTCAGGGTGTGTGAGAATTTGTGTAGAAAGAGAATCCAGGATTCTGAAGGTGACATTTAGGTGGAAGGGGACAGAGTTTGCAGGCTGGTCTTGACGGTGGCTAGGTTGGCTTTCCAAGAGCTGAGGCAGTCATGCAGCTGCTGCCACTGCTGCTTCCCGAAGGTGCGGTATGTGCTGTGACTGAGGGGGAAGACAAACAACATTTTCTATTGACTAAAAAACTAAATATGCTTGCTATTCAATTATACTTTCTTAACCGTCCAAAATTGTTTTCTCTCGCATCATTACAGCAATGTGATATCCAATTAAAATTGTTATTTTATTTGTTTTTCCCAATAAAATGTCAAGTCTTCATTGTTTTGGGAATAAAAATAAAAAACGTGACTAATAGGGCTAATAGTCTCAACAATCGCCATGACAATAGGGCTCAAAAAGCCACATGATTTTGCAATGACCTGTGGGGGCTGGGTAGACAAATTTGTTAGATAAAGGCTTTGTTTACAATGTGTAAGCAGGCAACAAACTGGATTAAAATGGATCGCACAAGTAAAAGTGCCGCCAATCTTATCTATATTTTGTCAACAGTGTCAATTTTAATACCGGTGAAGAATGCAAAGTTGTCGTTTGATCAAATTGTGCGTAATTTAAGGCTTTAATCTCTTATGTGTCTAAGATGCGTAATGTACCCCCAGCCTTGTTTCATAAGCAGGGTTCTCCTGAAGAAAACAAACCCATTGTTACTTTTACATACTTTGATCACTGTGTTACATTTCCAAAGATAATACTTGTTATTTTTTTGTGCTTAGCCATGAGAAAAAGTAAACAGACGACATGCTTTTTACTGTGCGTTGTTCGTAGCTGCGCCACCGGTAGCTTAAGCTAACGCTTAACAGACAAAAACTAACAAATGCTACATGTGAAACAGAATCAAACCTGCTTTGATTCTTACCAGTCTGAATGTGCCGTAAATGCACCAAAATGTACATGGTAATGGCCTAAAAAGGGGTGTTTGTCGTTTTGTACGGCTAATATCAGGGTTTCTACAGGTATCAAATCCAAATGTAATGCCTTTTAATGCCACTTAAAAAATGGGATGCCATGTCCCACCCCCCTTTTTAATTATAGTCAAAACTTACAACTGTCTGTATACAGACAAATTTTAACCCTTTAACAATGATAATATTGAGTAACTGAAAAGTTTACATTGCAGTTACTATCGAGTGAATTATAATTGGCTCACAAGACTGTTTCATCTGAGAATGTATTTGTATTTTTTTTTTTTGTAGTAGCAGCAGAAGTTGCTTTGTTGGTCACTCTAAGAAATTTGACGTTAACTGCCGTCTGCCTTTAGTGACCGACTTTGATTAGCTAATATCATGTGTGATTTGTAGTTGGGAGTCTCTTTGAACACGCTGCGAAACACCTCCTTGAGTTTACCATCGACAAACTTTAACTAGGTTTTAAAAAGTTAGACAGCAATCCACTTTTGCTGTTGTGAGAATTGTCTTGGTAGTCTATCCTAGGTCACGAGAGATTTGCTAATGTTAGCCAAGGTAGTAGCTCATGTGTGTTGAACTGAAAATGACTTAAATAAAGGAGTTGTGTATGTAACAAGCTCAACTTCATCATTAACATGGCATGGGGTCAAAATTAAAGACTACACGCCGTCAATCACCAAAGAATGGTAAAGGTTGGGCCCCCAAAGCAGTTTCATTTTGCCGTAATGAGGCAGTGCTTTTCACGCTTTGAGACCGACTTTTACAAGACCGCCTATGTCCTGTTTGAAAGCCCCAGCCGAAGAAAAGAAACACACAGACAAAGCAATGTATTGAAATTTACTGAGTTCATTTTCTTTTACCTTTCGATTGATTAACTTATTATTATTGGCACGGCCTTACAATTGTATAAACAGTTTTAATGCATCTGGATATCTATTTTTTTAAATGCCATTTAAGGCCTTAATTTTTGCAAAATCCATTTAATCACTTTTAATGCTTTTTAATACCCCGCGGAAAACCTGGATATATTCCAGGCATTTGTTCCCTGTTACTTTGCTCGGTTCCTAAGCTTTGCTTTTCCACCCGAAATGACGCAAATCCCACCAATTTCTTTATGTCCTGAAGTGACCATTACAACCATTGTGACAGTTATTGATGCCGCACATTTGTGACATATTTAGAATTTGTTAAAAAAAACAAACCAAAAAAAAACTTTAGGACACTGGGTTGCATTTATCCCAATGTAAAGATGCTATTCAAATGCAGTTAGAACTATGAAGCATTGCGTTGTCATGTCTCACTTTCGAGCCCTACATCCCATAACCTAATTTTGTATAGTCAAACTTGTTTATAGTGGCCCAAAAAACAATAGTGTTTTGTTTTTAAACCTGTTTAATTTTTTTTATAGCATTTTTAAAGAAACAAATATCTTCATAGCAAGTTTTGCCAATTACTCAATGACATCATGATGACCACAACCCCACCGCCACAGGTTTATTGGCAGTCTGGCGGAAACCTTTAACAGTCACGTATATCAAACTTTTATGTAATGATGCATGATGTTGATGGATGATGTCTCATTTGTTATTTGTTTATTCTTTTTTAGAATAAACTTGCTACAACATGACCTGTTTTCTTGTTATCAATTGCTTTTTTCCATAGTATTTAAGCTTAATAATTCAATGAATAAGAACAATTGTCATTTACGTACACCTACTGCAGACCTTCGCATATGGGGCAAGCATGCGGTATCGTACTTACTACACTTATGTCTGCATACTATCATCCTGTGCCAAGGAGCACTCGCCCACATTTTTTCTCAAACTTATAACAAATGTTTACTAATCCAATGCATCCCAAACTTCAACATGTGAGTTTGTCATGGCTCCAACCACCACAAAGCCAGACTCAAATTGGCTTCCAACTTGCATATAGATTTGGCGGTTTCCTAATAATATATCATTATCGCAGAATGCTGCAATGTATATTGCAATATAGATTTTAGGATATTGTCTATTGTTTAGATTATTGTCCATCCCTAATTTTTTGATAAGACATAATTCTAAAGTTAATCAACTTTCAAATTCAAACCTCTCCTGTAACATTCGCATTGTCTGTCATTTATGTGAACTTCTGTACAAGGGCTGAAAATGTTCAATTGTACTTCTTGCACTCAACATCAGATATATGATTTGTTTAGCTTGTCAAACAATGTATTATTACAGACATTGATAACTAACCTGACTCTCGCCAGACCCTTGTAGTTCGCTGAGCTCAACACAAGGGTCTGGGCTTGAGGGAATTGCAAACTCCTTTCAGATAGCAAAAAATAATGAACCAATCAGGATTGCTGGGCGGGATTTCATAGATGTGACGTTGCACCGAAGCGACTGATTCAAACAACAATGGCGGCACAAAGCGCAGAGTTGTGTGCTGACATTGATTCTGCTATTGCAACTGTTTTGCGACATCAATTATTATTTAAATTATTTAAAAGATGAACAGAGAACGGTTTTCAAGACATTTATTGGTGGCAAGGATGTTTTGGCTCTTCTTCCGACCGGGTTTGGATTTCCCAGCGCCGCTCTCATCAGCATCACGGGTTGATTTCAAGGGGAGTGGTTGAAGTAGCACGTCATTCAAAATAACGGACAAGTGGTTTATCCAATCACATACAATGATTTTTTTACAAGGCCGCCTGAAATACATCTCCTATTGAGGACTCCCAGATTCATGTGTGCAGCTCAGCGAACGACAATGATCTGGCGAGAGTCAGGTTAACTGATAACTATGTGCCACAAAAGTTTAAAGCATTTCTTAAAGTGTGAGAGGGGTGTTGCAAAACGTTTTACTTACTTACATGATATTAAAAGCAAATTGAACATGACTCACTAAGACTGGATTGTCTGCTATCACTACACAACTTTTATAAGCTTTAACTAACCTGAAAAAAAAAAAAAAAGAGTACCGTATTTTTCAGACTATAAGTCGCAGTTTTTTTCATAGTTTGGCGGGGGGTGCGACATATACTCCGGAGGGACTTCTGTGTGAAATTATAAACACATTACCGTAAAATATCAAATAATATTATTTATCTCATTCGCGGAAGAGACGAAGAAAATGTCAGCGATCGTCACACACACGTCAACCAATAAGAATTCGGCGGGGGAGGGTCATGGCAGAAGTGCATTGTGGGTCATGGAATGCTAACTGCTATATGCTACTGCTCTAGCTATTAAAATGGATCATTTCATCGTTGGCGGTAACCTATAAAAATTGAGAAGGGCTGAACAAAAATTGGACGGAATAGGAAATAATGTACTGCAGATTACAAGCTGGGTGTGGTGAAATATGCAGCAGAAAACGACAAGAGGAAGCGGCGCTTACTTTTGGAGTTAGCAGAGTTGTTTAGAAGCGACATCGAGGAAGAAAATTTCATCGAATTTATCGATTAGGAGTGACAGATTCTTTGGTAAATGTATAGCATGTTCTATATGTTATAGTTATTTGAATGACTCTTACCATTATATGTTACGTTAACATACCAGGCACGTTCTCCGTTGGTTATTAATGCGTCATTTAACGTACACTTATTCAGCCTGTTGTTCACTATTCTTTATTTATTTTAAATTGCCTTTCAAGTGTCTATTCTTGGTGTTGAATTTTATCAAATAAATTTCCCCCCAAAATGCGACATATTTCCCTTCTTTATTATGCATTTCCGGCAGGTGCGACGTATACTCCGGAGCGACTTATAATCCGAAAAATACGGTATTTGGGTAAACTGTTGTCACTTACCTGACAACGACTTTTTGCTGTGTTTGGTCAATTTTGCAGTATACCATCTTGGTCCGGACAGCTGAAAAAAAATGAATAAACATCATGCGCTAAAGTCTGCACACAAAAATAAGTTAAAGAGTGCAGGAAGTTGTTTACAACACACATACAAAAAAAAATATATATATATAAATAAAAAATGCAAAAATTCAAATATATATATATATATATATATATATATATATATATATATATATATATATATATAATATATTAAGGCTGGGGCATATATCGATATATAAAATATATCGCAGGTAGAAAATGACTATATCATAATATTTGATTATATGTTCTCACATCGTTGCTTTAAGCTGCGTGCATTACATTACTGGCGTTTCTCATTCCTTCTCGTCTGTCCTTCTCACAGAGACGTAAAATAAGCCCGCCTTCTTACATACGTCACATACTGTCGCGCGTCTAGCGTCATATGCTCTCGCCGAGAGCTAACGTTAGCATGGCTAACGTTAGCTGAGGCAGGTCGAGTTGCATTTAGCTGCAGGCATTACACAACAGGCGTTTCTCACTCCTCGTCTCTCATTCTGACAGATACGGAAAACAAGCCCGCCTTCTTACATATGTCACATACTCTCGCGAGTCTAGCATCATAGCTCTCGCCGATCAGCGAGGTAGCAGCATGGCTAACGTTAGCTGAGCCAGGTCGAGCAAGCGGAGCTTGTGACATTACAAGAGCGAGATGGTGCGAAACTTATCACAAATGGAGGAAGAACAATAAATGCCCAACATAAAGAGGGGGTTTATCATCTGGCGTTGGTTTGGCTTCAAGTGGGAAGATATTCAGCAGACAACAGCAATATGCTGTTCAAGTATATGCTATAATGATTAAACTGTGTGATGACTGTATTATGCTGATAGTATATACTTGTACTATGAATTGATTAAACAAGTTGAAAAACTTATTCGGGTGTTACCATTTAGTGGTCAATTGTACGGAATATGTACTGTACTGTGCAATCTACTAATAAAAGTATCAATCAATCAATGGAAAGTATGCCGCAGAAGTGTTACTACAAAAAGGTAGCAACACTATTAATTTGTTCTTTCATTTAAAAAGTCACCCGTGAGAGAACGAAGAGTTTTTAATAAATGCAGTTTTGGTCAATTGACTAAGTTATTATTTCCCTCTCTGCATGGAAGTATAAAATGAGCACATATTAATGCAGTACGAAGAAGAATGTTTTAATGTATACACATAGAATCATCATACTGCTGTGATTCTATTCATCAAGTGTTCATTCAAGGCCAAGGCAAAATATCGTAATATATATCGTATATCGCAATATGTCATAAACATATCGCGATATTAATAAAAGCCAATATCGCCCGGCCCTAACATACATACATACATATACACATATACATATATATATATATATATATATATATATATATATATATATACATATATATATATATATATATATATATATATAATCAATTTGCCCAGGCCACGTAGCCTGCTCAGTGGCCTTGAGGTTAGAGGTAGGTCGTGAGTTCAAACCCCGGCCGAGTCATAGTAAAGACTATAAAAATGGGACCCCATTACCTCTCTGCTTTGCACTCAGCATCAAGGGTTGGCATTGGGAGTTAAATCACCAAAATGATTCCTGAGCACGGCAGCTGCCGCTCACTGCTCCCCTCACTTTCCAGGGGGTGGAACAAGGGGATGGGTCAAATGCAGAGAGTAATTTCACCACACCTAGTGTGTGTGTGACTATCATTTAACTTAATCACTTGCTGTTGTAATTTGGGCATAGAGCATCAAATGGAATGTGTACTTACATTCCGGAACCGTCTAAATTTTTAAATGGTGGTTCCTATATTAGATGAATAGTCTGTCAACCGGAAGAACCAGCTGCCGCAGAGGGGGGTAACAGCTAATTGTCTATCTCTATACACAGGGTGGAGACGCTCCCCTAAGTGGATAATCATCCATTGTGGCAAGTAAACAGCTACACTTCCAAGAACCGTTATCACTGGAGGACGAGGCTTAACATGGTACATACAGACAAAAAATCAAGCAGGTGCAGGTAAACTAATTGCTAAGCTAGCTAGAAACAACAGAAGAAATAAGTGATTAGTAAACATCCAAAAGTTGAGATGGAACTGCGTTACAGCAGAAAGCAAGCAAATATTAACAGGAAATTAATAAGAGTACAAGATAATATAACAACTTTTGCGCTGCCGAGTTTCTGTTTCGTGGCCATTGCCATGCGTACACGTAAGGTGAAGACCTATTGATCCCAATTGTAGCATCAGAAAATGATCACTGCAGACATTTTGATTTTCCCCAAATCTTATTTGTTTTGGTTGTTTTTGTTAGTGTTTACAAACTCAGGGAATAATTCCCAAGAAACAGGAGTACTTTGAGGGCAAAAAAAGAAGGATTTCAATGAGAGGTGAATATAATTTTTGGATTTTGTCTTGTTATTGTATACAATCGCCTTTGTTTAGCTTAAATAACTGTATATAAGAAAAGGAAACAAGAAACTAGTTAAAAATATTGTGTTGATATAGTTGAACTGTCAATAGCACTCACAATATACAAATAAAAAATACAGTTAAATACATGTGATTGTATGGGTCCATCTCACTCATGGATGATTGGTATTGGAATCAACAGCATAATACCCAGACTGGAACATCCCTATCTCTAACACAAACAACTACAAATGTGTAATTGTTGTTGTATTTATTTTTGAAAAAGAAAGTGACATCAGTGTTTCCCCCAGAACATTCTTTAGTTAAGGTGGTGTCTCTCCAGGGAGAAGGGGGTATCGCCCGGGACAAGCGGACAGACGGGGAAGGTGCGCGTGAAGAAGCCTACAATTTTTGGTTGTGTTTTCAGCTCCGTATGCTGAATGGCAATATACGATATATATCTTGATATTGTTTTCGTTAAGTAAAAACAAAACACAAAACAGTCCTAGTTACCTGAGGTACTAAGTATGTCATTATTTTGTCTTTGTAAGTCAATATTTACTATATTATTAAAAATCAACCACAGGCTTCTCAAATGATGTAATAAATTAAGCATGAGTTGAGCATATGTCAGCACTTTTAACTCTTTTTTTCAAACGCTTATTTACAGTAAGTCACTAATTTGACTTGGTCATTATTTTGTCTTTGTAAGTCAATATTTACTAAGTCAAAATAATGACCAAGTCAAATTAATGACTTACTGTAAATAAGCGTTTGAAAAAAAAAAAAAAAAAAAGAGTTAAAAGTGCTGACACATGCTCAACTCATCATGCTTAACTTATTACAGCATTTGGGAAGCCTGTTGTTGATTTTTATAATGTAAATGTTATATTTTTATCAACATGTGATAGCAGGGACCCTGCCATTCAAAACTCGGCTGCTACATTACTCATGATTAATGTAGCATCAAGAGTTGGAATTGAGGGTTAAATCACCAAAAATGATTCCCGGGCACGGCCACCGCTGCTGCTCACTGTTCCCCTCCCCTCCCAGGGGGTAATCAAGGGTGATGGGTCAAATGCAGAGAATAATTTCACCACACCTTGTGTGTGTGTGACAATAATTGTTACTTTAACTTTTAAACTATAGCAGAAAAAAATAGTACAATAGCAACAGGAGAGACTATTCATCCCTGAACACCATGGAGTTCATATAGCCTTTAAGATGCAGTTACATTATTATATCAACTATCAGAGACAGAAACTCTTCATTTAACATGTCCTTTTTTGCTGCTTCAACACAGAAAAAGGTTAAGTGAAATAACTTAGTTGTTGAATGTAGGTCAATAATGCTCGTCTTTCTCTCAGACACAGGGCTTTGCTGTCCGTAACACACATGCACGAACACACCGCAAAATAAGCTAACGTTACGCTAAAAGCTAATTAGCCTTCAACTAAAGAACTGTGAGCGAACTGAGCTACCGCTTATATTTCTAGAACGTCAAAGGGCTCATCGTGATGTTACTAGTAGTTGACTGGGAGGTTTTTATTATCAATTGGGGAGAGTCCGCTGCATTATGCTCACCTTTCTGCTAACCCGCACCGTCTCTCCTCACTGAATACACACTGCTGATTGGCTGTTACATGTGCTCTGAATAAGCACTGCTGATTGGCTGTTACATGCGCTCTAAATACACACTGCTGATTGTCTGTTACCGCTCTGCGTGTAACTAATCAGATGGTTCTGTGGGTGGGACAATGCTGGATGCTGCAGAGACGTACTAACAGAGGCAGAGGCAGAACTAAGTGGAGCAGTTGGTTAAAACTTTAGTTTAGCATCAAATGGTAATATAAATACATTTAATAAAGTCAAATACAAAAAGGCAACAAGAGAAGTATCTTACACTTCTCTTTTGCAAAGTAAATCTGAACAGCCGATATGGGCATCTACATCAACTACATGATTTGCCTGAGAAGCTGGACAGGACAAAACAAACAAAAAAAAACTTAGGAAAAAAAAAAATAGACTTCAGTTTAGGCGGTGGCGCTGCGGGAAACCCTGGACATTTATGTGAAAGTGCACTCCCATGGAGAGAAACTTGATGACATTTATATTCAAGTTCGAAAGACTGACATTTATATACTGGTTGAAAAGAGCCTCATGAGAAATTCGTAGTAGATTTTGACCCGGTCTCCTAAAACAACCGGAATCAAAACTGAGAAATGGAGTAAGAATCCTTCCATATTCAAACGATGCCCAACCAAAGGGTATTGTTTACTGTACATATGCGTCCTTTGTTGTTGTTGTGGCTACTGGTTAGCACCGGCAGTATTGTGAGGGTTACTGTTGGCATGCTAAGCCCCAAAATAAGTTTTTAAATAGCGTGACTCTGTCCTATCAGGACACTACTTTACTTACAAAATGTTATTTGCACAATTTCACCGCCGAGCATTTGTTACAGGTGCATGAGAATGCATGAACCTCCTTTACCATCAATGACAAAAGCCTCAACGTCTTCCACTCCAATCTGCAGCTCCTCTTGCATGGTCTCAAAGGAGATTTCCTTGAATTCCACCGCCATGCCCAAGAACGTGAGCAGACGCATCTTGGCCATGTTTTGCTCGTGTACGAGGCCTGTGGGGAAAATGTGAAACAGGAATCATTAGACACTAAACTGTCACAGGCCATTACTCTTGACTATGGGAGTTTCCCCAGTGATGATTACTTCTACATGAAAGAGCAACACAGTAAAGGATTGTACTTATTAACACAAACACCACGGCACATTTGGGGGAGTGCATCCCATACACGTATGTAATTTCATCTGAAGTTGCACTGGTGAGGGCCAGCCACATTGCTGCTGATGTGTGCACATTCCACTTCCGAGTCAACTGACGGCTGGCTGTAAGCTGGCTCAATATTTTTTTTTAAAAACAGCTTGTTTTAAAAAGCTGTGATTTGTATAAAAATAGAGTCTGTATGTATGAAAAGTTAAAAAAAAAAATAATTTGAAAAAAGACAATGTTCTCTCTTCTTTTCCCTCTTTAAAAATGCCAAACAGTTCCAGGAGCAGATTGTTAAAATTGGACTATCTCCATCAGTTTAAATATGTTAATTTTTCATCTACATTGGCATTTGAAGCAAAAACATGATTGTTTACAGTTTTTCTTCTTAAAAAGGTCATAGTCTTGTAAACCAAATCAGCAGCATCATTTGAGTTCAGAATGTTTTAAAATTAAAAAGGTAAAGAAAAACTAAATTGGTGGAAGCTTTGTGTGTTGATGATCTGGGTCAAATCAATGACACAATCACACATTTTTACAGATTAAAACTGATTTGTGTATTCTCAAAAGTTCTCCTCTAATGATTACAACTTCATTCTCGTAAAATTATTTTTCCCTCATAATATCACATGATCTTTTATCTACAACTTTGTTTTGCTAGTGCATGATACCTCAACTAATGAGCTCAATGTGTTCTATGATCGAGTTTTAAACTCAAAACACTCGCATCTCAAATAAGCCTCACCAATTGAAATTAATTTAATTGAGTTTAATCTAAGCTTTGCCCTCCCAAAACGGCACAATGTAACATGCAAACATGCCTTCTATAAAGAAAAACAAAGTTTTAGAAAATAAATATTGTTTGAAAAAACAGCAGTACAAAAAACTACAGAAGTTTAATTTAGTAATGAAATAATAATGCTGGCCTCGAATTTTAACTTTTTAAGGTCAAGGAAAGTGTTACCTTAAAGGACGGTTCATATTTTAGGGCACCTAGGTAAACATTATTTTCTTTCGAGGCAGGGGTTCCATTTTGGTTGGTCCCAGGGACATATGCCTGACCTAAACACGTCTTTCCACACCCTGATGAAACTATTGTATCTCTCGGAAAATCTCAGAATAACTTGGCTGTTCTTGTTGTCAGTTATCTTTGACACACTCTTCCAAAATGGCTGCGCCGACGTTGTTTATACCAATAACAGTTAAAAATGTGAGAAAAAAAGTTATGTCGGGGGGTTTTTATCAATTTATTTGATAAAACAATTACGTTACTATTGTCTATTATAGGGATGTCACGGTATGAAAATTACAAATCACAGTTATTATTATAACAGTAATTTTAAATATGCTCAAAATTTTCAAAAACTACTTATACTGCAATCCTTTAAACAAGTTGTATTTCTAAAAAAACTAAAACACATTAAAAGTGTATATATGTATCTCAAGTAGAAAGTTCAATATGCAAATGAAAGCAACACAAGCATTATAAACAAAGTAATATGGCAGAAACAAAACACTATAAATTTATAAAAATAAATGTGAAACATTTGCAATAAGGCATTCTTTTGACATAAGACGTAACTGTACTTTTGGTCCACATAGACAAAAATAGTGTTCATATATGAGTCTAGTCTTACACATAGGACGGCACAGTTATGGGCAAAATAATAATTAAGATTAATTTTATCAATATTGAAATCTCGAATATTAATGATGATTATTCACTAATTCTATTTTCTGCTTGATTTACTCTCTATTTTATGCTGGGGCCGCCACATATACTGTAATATTGTACATGGTAATTGGTATAGATTGTTTATATGTTATAGACATAATATATCTGTATATATAATATACTGTACACATTAAGTATATATTGTATATATTCACAGATATGTTATATTTTATATTGCTATTTCTAGTCTATTTATACCTGCATTGTCATTTCCATCCTTACACTCTCCATCATTGTAACTGAGCTACTGTGTTGAACAATTTCCCTTGTGGATCATTAAAGTTTGTCTAAGTCTAATGGAAACACGACGCAATCATGTAATTTGTAATATCTGATAAAAATGCTCTAGGTTCTAGATATATATATTTCAGATTGTGCCAGATTATTTTATTACATGACGCCTTTATCTCTATTTTTACATTTTCACAGACAGGTATTTTTTAAGTTACATACACACATGTACCGGTACATGTACAGTACATGCTGTATCAGGACAGATCCATTGAGCATATGAGCAGAAATCTGTCGTATAGGAATCAATTATACACCATAAAACATTAACAAAATGCTGTCACATGAATGATTATTAAAGGCCTACTGAAATGAGATTTTCTTATTTAAACGGGGATAGCAGGTCCATTCTATGTGTCATACTTGATAATTTCGCGATATTGCCATATTTTAGCTGAAAGGATTTAGTAGAGAACATCCACGATAAAGTTCGCAACTTTCGGTGCTAAGACAAAAGCCCTGCCTTTACCGGAAGTCGCAGACGATGACGTCGCATGTGTGGGGGCTCCTCACATTTATTCACATTGTTTATAATGGGAGCCTCCAACAAAAAATGCTATTCGGACTGAGAAAACGACAATTTCCCCATTAATTTGAGCGAGGATGAAAGATTTGTGTTTGAGGATGTTGATAGCGACGGACTAGAAAAAAAAAAAAAAAGTTTAAAAAAAACGCGATTGCATTGGGACGGATTCCGATGTTTTTAGACACATTTAGTAGGATAATTCTGGGAAATCCCTTATCTTTCTATTGTGTTGCTAGTGTTATAGTGAGTTTAACAGTACCTGATAGTCGGAAGGGTTTGTCCACAGGTGTCTTGACACCAGTGTCTCAGGGGAGTCGACGGCAGCTTTATGGACGGCACAAGCCCAGCTTTTCTCCGGTAAGAAGCGACTTTTTAACCACAATTTTCTCACCGAAACCTGCTGGTTGACATTCCGTCGTGTTCATGTTTGCTTGACCACGCTGTGATCCATAGTAAAGTTCCATCTCCAGGAATTTTAAACAAGGAATCACTGTGTGTTTGTGTGGCTAAAGGCTAAAGCTTCCCAACTCCATCTTGCTACTTTGACTTCTCTAATATTAATTGAACAAATTACAAAAGATTCAGCAACACAGTTCTCCAAAATACTGTGCAATTATGCCGTTAAAGCAGACGACTTTTGGCTGTTTGTGTGCGTAGCGCTCATACTTCCTAAAAATCTGTGACGTCTTGCGTACACGTCATCATTACACGACGTTCTTGAGACGAAACTCCCGGGAAATTTAAAATTGCAATTTAGTAAACTAAAAAGGCCGTATCGGCATGTGTTGCAATGTTAATATTTCATCATTGATATATAAACTATCAGACTGCGTGTTGGGTAGTAGTGGGTTTCAGTAGGCCTTTAAAGTAATTACTTTGTGGAATAAAGAAACACAACTAATGTCAAAAACATGTTTACTTTTTTGATATCAATATAAAACACAAAGCAGTCTGACTAATGAAGATAAATTCAAATAAACAAGCTATGTTCTTCAACAACCTTGTACTTCAGTGCGGAAGTTTGGCCAACAAAAATAAGGGGTGTTAACTCACACATCTAACACATAAACTTTGTGCCTCACTGACAACTCAGCCTGCTTTCAATTTTAGCTAGTATTGATGTTACTTGAACACTTATAAAGCTAGCAGTTAAATAAAGGACGAGTAAACATCCCAGTAAAAAAACTTAAGACATTATAAAAGAAGTTGTTGCAACGTTCCTGACACATCGTCTGCTGCATCGTAACGGATGACGCTAGCTGCACGTTCAAAATGAAACTGCAACATCAAATTTGTTTTTTCCTCCAATAGCATAGCGCTGTTAATCGCACACCGAGACTCCGCGGAAGTACACGCGTTTGAAATGAAGCGATCAGCTCCGTTAACTCGGAAGGAACATTTTCAATGCTAAGTCCATGAAGCCGCCGCCGTGTCTCCCGAGCCGAGCGACTCAAGTGCGCATGCACAGATGCTGCGGCGCATCAGTATTCAGGAAGTGAGCAGTTGCCTACAATGCAATAATAAATAATGTCTTTTCAGTAATTTAAAAAATTAAACAGTTTTACTAACCGTCTGGAAATTTTACCGCGGTTTATCATTATACCGTTTATCGTAACATCCCTAGTCAATTGACAAGCAAAAAGTCAAGGGCGGTCACACCATGTTCTTGCCATCAGTGATGGTCAATTTTGTAGGGTATTACTGCAAGTCACAAGGGCGGTCGCGACAAATGCTGCGGTTGCCGTGGTTAAATTCGAGCCCTGATAATGTAAAGTATTGACCTCGGCCAGCAGACTGAACAGGACTTAGAACAGACTAAAAATGTTTCGAACTGGGGTCAAACGTAAAAAGAGCAGATTTATCAAAGGATGGCACGTCAATAAGGCTTGGACAGCAGCGGATATTCTTAGTTATACTATCTCCCAAAATCAGTGTAGTGAAGGAGAAGAGTGGACGCTTTTCAGGCAATGTGTTGGGAGGTTTAGGCTACTATCACATCAGGCTGTACTGTACGGCAGTGGGATTAAAGACACCGCCGGTTTGTAGCGCAGCAGACCGACAGACCGCCCTGTACACCCGGAGCTGCTTCAGGCATGCGCAATAAACTGAGCTGTGGTCCGTGGAGGAGCTAACCAGCTGGACGGCTGTGGAAGCTAGACCGCTGCTGAAGGTTTGATTTTCAATGGTTGTAAAACAAAGATATGTCGATCTCTAGCTATAAGCTAATGATAAAACCGAATGTGTTTGCGCAGATTTTGCTGCGTTCACTGTGGCATTTGCTATGCCATCTAGCGGCAGGGAAGATTGTAGCTCAAATTATAAACGCTCAATCTCAAATAGTACTACAAATAGTTGAGATACCACCGCATTTAAATCTTTTATTCATTTCAATGTGTCCATGAAACTCTTTAATATTATTACTGTGTGCTTGACAACATACAGTATAATCAATGTACTTACCTAGAGAGTCAATGAAGTCTTTGTTATTCTGGTAAAACTTGACATATGATATTAGCTTTGCGCTCACAAATATGGTTAACAGCTGTAAAACAAATAGGGGAAAAAAGTGACATGGTCAACATCATGTTGCATTTATTGTGTACAAAATGTATGCCAATATGATAAAACACAACTTAAGTTAGCAATATTATTTGTCTCCACAATGGAATGGCTATACCTACTAAAATAAATCCAAATTTGTACTTTTAACACTCACGTCATGGATGAGCTCTCCCTCCAGGAAGCGCACTGGTTTGAGAGTAAGCAGGTGGTCAAAGAGATAGGTGTTAGGATCTTTGAGGGCCCGCACAATGCATCTAAAAACAAGACACACAGACACACAGAGGTAAAGGTAAATGAGGACGTAGATGCAGATGTGACGATAAATGACTACGAGGAGAAGGGTCTAAATTCACCTGTGTGCGTCAACACGTGCTTGTGAAGCATTGTCCTCTGTGTAACTTCCCAGCAACTCCACCATCACTTTGGCTGCAGCTTCGCTGTAAATTAAAAGACGGTTATTGAATACTTTCCAGTGACATGCGAGAGGTAAAAAAGGACCTAACAGTTCTTTGTATGATACAATGTAATTCTAGAAGACCACTTTAATAAAACATGTTGTTACATCACATACAGTACCTCTTGGAAATGTCACTGTGAATTAACCAATATCAAACCTGCCAACCTTGAAAATATGCTACCTGTACTCCACCCCATTTACATATATATTACTACACAACGTTAAAAAATGCTTCTATATACTTAAGGACAAAGTGTGTTTTGGTTGTGTTATTAGCCATTAGTACCAACATTTCATTTATACGTTTCATTATGCTTTTCGCTGCATTTCCTCATTTTGATGTGTAATTTTATTTTTAAAGGGAAAATAAAACACACCAGCCTTTAGAACTCTCGGTCAGGGTTGCGTGTTTTATCCATATGGCGACATTTTATTGTATTTTTACGAGCAACTATTCAGCTACCTTTTTTTGCAGTCCACCAGTGCGTCATACACCAGCCTCAAGAGAGTGTGCTTCTTCTCTATATTCAAATTCCAGTCGACTATCCACTTGGCCACCTGATCAACAGAATAAGTATGATTCAAAAGGGTGTGCAGTACAGCAACTAATAAAACTGAAACTCTAGGCAAAAACATCTAACTATAGCTTCTGATTTCTGAATTTATTTACCTGATCGAGGTCAGTCGGGATGAAGGTGATGGCGTTACAGGCAGCTGCCACTTTGATGAGGCTGCATAAGACTGTGTATCGGACTGGAGCGTTTTCATCCATACCATGGAACAAGTTACTCAACCTGGAACGTAAAGGTAGCACCCAATTATATATTTAAAATACGGACATTACATTGGAAAAAACTGAAGTTTGCCAGCAAAGTCTTATTTAAAATACTACAACTGGACTCACAGGACACATCAGAAAATACTGCAGTTATCAGTTAAGTTGCTATGCATTAAACAGTTACTTTTTAAATTTTAAAAAGTTGTATATGCTTGCTGTATATAGCGTAACGAAGGCCAGCCAGTGTGGCTGGGCCATATGAACGTTGGTAAACCTCACCCCCTGACAACTTCAAAGAGTTAGCAGCTTGGACTTTTAGCCTAGTGGGTAGCACACTTAACTCTCAATCCGGGATATGTGGATTTGCACCCCGCTTGAAGTGGTGGCAGTAAAGGAAGAGAGTCTACAGTAGCATTTCTACTCAATTATTTTGGCAAATAAACAGCCCAACTCAAATATAACAAACAAAAGGGTAGAAAATGAAGGTAAAGGGGTACAGGAATTCACTAAATAACAGTGGCAATATATTAATAGAATAACAGAATAAAATAATAAATGCCTTACCCCTAAGATGCGTATTGTGTTCTCTAAGTAATCTTTTTTAAATCTAATGTATCATAAGATGATGATTTGTATGTCAACAGCAGCTTATGATTTCAAAATGATAGAAGTGGAGAAAAGGACTCACAACTGCATCCTAAGTGAAGGTCGCTCTCCTTCACGAGACTTGACCAGTTTCTCACACAAACTCTCAATGAGAGATTCCTGCTTCTCTGTCTCCAAGATCAACATCAGCGATACGATGCTGTTCATCACACTCTCCACATCTGCAGAGCAAAACACAGAGAATGTCCACATGTAAATAAAGAGGCTAAGTGTATCCATGTAACAGATTAGGGCTGCACAATTTTGAGAAAAAAAAACTACGATTTTTCTCTCCAAAATTACGATTCTGTTTGCGATTTTTTTTTACATAAAAATGCATAAAACAGTGAAAATACACAGTGAAGGAAGACAAGTTACTTCAAAACCATCAAACATATTATTGTCTCAAAACAATATACATAGGAATAATATGCAATAATTTACTTTGAAAAATATTTGGCCTTAAGCAGACAGACTCAACTTTTGTCGACATTATGCTTGTAAACTGAATACATAATTGATACAAACTATAGTGATCATTATGTAATGTAATTATAATTTATAATGATAATGCAAGTAACCATTTCTCATTATTCTAGAAATATTTACCATTCTACTGTATTGGAAGATAAATAACGGTTATCAAAAAAAAAAAATTACATGGGCTAATTTCTGTGATCAAAAATGTAACTTAATATAATAATAATGATATTTAACATCTTAAAGTGCATTGTTTTCCAACTAGGAAAAACTAGGTCGGACGTCGTCTTTTTGTTTACTGCCGTCACATGATCACGGAAATCTCACTCATTTGTTGATGGGCTCATTTGAAGCTGAAATATTTCTAGAACAAAGCACTTGGATTTGTAATCAAAATGTTTCCTCCTAATTTTAGTTTCTTTGCTTAATTCCTTGTATGCCTCAGTGTAATTTCTGTCTCTGCCCACCGAGACAACGATTGTGAATGACTGAAAAGAGAGCTTACAGCGTATTTTACTGTTAAACAAGCTCAGGTGCTAAGAGCGATTCACAGAGGGAGACCTATTTCTCCCTACTTGAAGCGAGAGGCAAAAAACAAGAGGCTCAGAAATCCTGATTGGCGAACATGTCTTTCACTCAAATGCCAACGACAATGGAGAAAAAACAAAAACATCTGTCTGACATTATCACACCAATTAAAATATTGATGTCTATTAATCATGCTGCCTTAGAACAGATTATATTCAATTTGAAAATAAAATTTGGGGCATTTTTCTACTTTTCATGGGCTTTCTTTTAGGTACTCTGGCCACCATCCACATCCCAAATTCATGCATGTTAGGTTGGAGCTTCTAAATTGTAATTGTTAATGGTAGTCTGTCGATATGTGCCCTTTGATAGACTGGTGACAAGTCTTTTTATTTCCATTTATTTATTTCAGGCAATGACATAAAAAAAGTACATAGTTGACAACACAAAATATAAATTAATATAGTGAAAAAGGTAAAGTACAGTATGTAATGCATGATTGTCCAGTATTGCCTGAAAGGGATTGGGAAGAAGATAATTCATTTAATCCACCCCCAGTTCTCCATTCAGTGATTATTTCATTGAGTTTCACTGTTACTTTGTTTAAGGATTATAATATAAACGTTGTATCAGAGTGGCATTACTAACAATGATTATTACACTGTAACAATAATTTGTATCAACAATGTAGAAAGAATGAATATACGAACAATTGTAATAGACAAAATACCAACAACGGCAATAGACAACATTGCAATATTGGTAAGGAAACATTAAGCGCATGTTAACACTTTGAGACAGAGTACAACAGCAAGTCAAATCAAAGACCCTCATTTCTATATTTGAACCAGACCCGATGTTTGTATAATAGTTTAAATCGATTAATAGTTTGTCCAGAGTGTACCTCGCTTCATGCCCAAAGCCAGCTGTGATGGGCTTATTAGGACAAGTGGTGCAGGACATAGATGGAGTTGTTTTTTTTTATTTCATTTTTTTTTTTTAAATATTAAGAAGGCGTACCTTTATCGTCATCCTTCAGACAGACATCACAAGCCTCGATGATCTGAGCCAAATCTATGTGAAGTCCACCTTCAGAGTTCTCCTCCGAGATGTCAGCTCCTTTGGACTTGAGGTAGGCTCTGAGTTCTGACGCCTATGAATAATAAATCAGCTCCCATGAATGACTGAATACACAACAGTGATGGTGTTACATACTTTAGCTTCTTAACGCAGTGGTTCTCAACCTTTTTCAGTGATGTACCCCCTGTGAGCATTTTTGTACTTCAAGTACCCCCTAATCAGAGCGAAGCATTTTTGGTTGCAAAATATAGATAAAGACGTAAAATACAGCACTATGTCATAAGTTTCTGATTTATTGAATTGTATAACAGTGCAAAATATTGCTCATTTATAGTGGTCTTTCTTGAACTATTTGGAAATATAGATATAAAAATAACTAAAAACTTGTTGAAAAATAAACAAGTGATTCAATTATAAATAAAGATTTCTACACATAGAAGTAATCATCAACTTAAAGTGCCCTCTTTGGGGGTTGTAATAGAGATCCATCTGGATTCATGAACTTAATTCTAAACATTTCCTCACAAAAATAGAAATCTTTAACATCAATATTTATGGAACATGTCCACAAAAAATCTAGCTGTCAACACTGAATATTGCATTGTTGCATTTATATTTCACAGGTTATGAACTTACATTCATATTTTGTTAAAGTATTATTCAATAAACATATTAATAAAGGATTTCTGAATTGTTGCTATTTTTAGAATATTTAAAAGGAATTTCACGTACCCCTTAGCATACCTTCAAGTACCCCCAGGGGTACGCGTACCCCCATTTAAGAACCACTGTCTTAACGAACTAAAAACACGGAAAAGTAGCTCACATACGAAGCTGCCCCAACAACGTTGACATATGTGACAGCGCGTTTAAATACAATCCATCCTTTAGGGATCGCGGGGGTGCTGGAGCCTATCCCAGCTGCATTCGGGGGGAAGGCGGATTATCCATCCATCCATTTTCTACCGCTTATTCCCTTTCGGGGTCGCTGGCGCCTATCTCAGCTACAATCGGGCGGAAGGCAGGGTACACCCTGGACAAGTCGCCACCACAGATAGACAGACAACATTCACACTCACATTCACACACTAAGGCCAATTACCCTGGACAAATCGCCACCTCATCATAGGGCCAACACAGACCGATAGAGATCATTCACACACTCACACTAGGGCCAATTTAGTGTTGCCAATCAACCTACAGTGTGACGAAAATGCACATAACTTATGTTAAAAGACGGTTGGATACAATGACAACTAGCCATTAGGGGAAAAAGAGGGCACTTGTTTACCTTGTTTCACGTTACGCTTTTCTGGTTACCGCTGGTGATGCGGTTAGCATATTAGCTAAATAGCTTGCTAACAATTTCGCTAAATATTATTAACCGCTGAGGTCATCCACGGTGAGAATAAGAATACAATTTCGCACTCGGCGCTCAAAACGTTACCTGGTCTTCCTCAGTTATGTCGATAAATGCCGGGACGCTCATTTTTGGTCACTTTGTGCGCCCGTGTGATGAAATCCACGCTACCGACGACGAGGAGACCTAACCGGAAAAGGAAGCACAACAGCACCGCTTTACTTCCGGGGTGTTGTTCTTAAAGGGACAGTGCGCACACACGCTCGCCACAACACAGTAATGATATATGTCTCGCTTTAATTACAGTGAATTTCATTCTTACTTATTTATGGGTAAATCTCTGACGGATATCTTTAGATAATGTATCCTTAATCTCAAAGGTCAGGCAAGCACTTAAATTTGATGACACTCAGAATTCCATTACCATTTTTTCTCCTTTTTTGATTGATTGATACTTTTATTAGTAGATTGCACAGTTCAGTACATATTCCGTACAATTGACCACTAAATGGTAACACCCCAATAAGTTTTTCAACTTGTTTAAGTCGGGGTCCACCTTAATCAATTCATGGTACAAATATATACTATCAGCATAATACAGTCATCGCACAGGTTAATCATCATAGTATATACATTGAATTATTTACATTATTTACAATCCGGAAGGTGGATTAGGAGCTTTGGTTGATATCAGTACTTCAGTCATCAACAATTGCATCCTCAGAGAAATGGACATTGAAACAGTGTAGGTCTTACTCAGTAGGAGGTGTACAGCGAGCAGAGAACATAGTGAGTTCAGATAGCATAAGAGCAAGTAAATACATTAGAAGTACATTTGATTATTTACATTAGGTTATTTATAATCCGGGGAGATGGGATGTGAATGGAGGAGGGTATTAGTAAAGGGTTGAAGTTGTCTGGAGGTGTTGTTTTAGAGCGGTTTTGAGGGAATATAGAGAAGCACTAACTTTTACACCTGTTGGGAGTGCATTCCACATTGATGTGGCATAGAAAGAGAATGAGTTAAGACCTTTTAGATCGGAATCTGGGTTTAACGTGGTTTGTGGCACTCCCTCTGGTGTTGTGGTAATGGCGGTCATTTACGTCAAGGAAGTAGTTTAACATGTACTTCGGTATCAGGGAGGTGTAGCAGATTTTTAAGACTAGGCTCAGTGCAAGTTGTTTTACTCTGAGGTGGAGGAGAGAGTGCAGATATCCTCTGCAGATATCAACCTCCTCTCTTAGGGAGATTAACCCTGGATGGCTTGGATGAGCGCTGAATTTGATCTCCAAGAGAGGTTATCTGATGAAGCTGAGCGGACCACCATTGCGGGCCAATCCAACCCGGAAACACCATCAGTGTCAGAGGGCAGCGGCCCTCCATAGTACCCCCACTGACCTGTGCTGGGCCTCTGTGCTGACTGGGATCCTGTGTGTTGTTACAATGGCAGGGTCACAGGGTGATGGAGGTGAGTGGGGTGAGAAGGGTAAGTGGAACTAGAGTTCACCCTAAAACGATGGAGTCATGTTGCATATACATATGAAGGTGTTGCACATGCTTCAGTCCCAGAGTGAAGACACAGCACTTGTTTTCCTTTTGCATTGCTCACAGTTCATTTGTCATGTTGTATTTTTAGAACTACTAAGTCGTTATTCTCTGAAATACGTCTTGCCACATATTTCTCTTTGCACTTACAGTTAAGGAACTGAACTCACTGCAGTGAGAGTTTAAAGAGGAAAAAAAGAGGGGAAATGGCTGATGGAGTGTTTCACCATCGTGCTCGCATGATGCGTCATCTCGTTGGGAAGGCAAGTGCCTGGTACGGAATCCCACCCTCACTCTCCTCTGCCCTTGCAGGCTGTCACGGAAAACAATTTATAGCTCCTTCTCCACAAGTGTGCTCGTGTAACTCTGAGCCTTTCATTATCTGATTAACAGCTGGTTTCAAGTGCCTGGTGTATTTCAAGTCTCAAATATGTTTGAAAAAAATATCCAGGTGCATTGGAGGCTTGTTTTGTCATTCTAGTCTTTGTTCAGTGCACCAGTGGTTAGTGTCCGTCCTGAGATCGGTAGGTCGTGAGTTCAAACTCCGGCCCAGTCACACCAAAGACTATAAAAACGGGACCCATTACCTCCCTGCTTGGCAATCAGCGTCAAGGGTTGGAATTGGGGGTTAAATCACATGTGTGTGACAATCATTGTTACTTTAACTTTACATTTTTAACTTTATGAGGTATATTAATACATTTAGTCAATACATGACAATGTAGGCCCCCGATCAGTATCCGTCGATTTTTGTAAAAAAGTATGTGACGCCTTTGTTGATTAATGCTTGATAACAAATTTAGATCACCTCTGGCTAGCATTGTATTTATTTTTAGTCACTGGACTGACAAGGTAGTAGCTAATTATATGTCTCCTTTGCTTAACTAATAATAATCACCTCTATTATGGAAAATAAAGTGCATTAGTTGGTATCTTTCACTAAGTAATGTTATCACTGGAGGACAAGGATAAATATGTGACACTCCGAGAGCAAGCCAGGAGCAGGCATACCAAAAACTAAGCCAACTGCTAAGATAACCATAAACATCCATCTACCCATCCATTTTCTATCTCTTATCCATTTTGGGGTCACAGGGGGTGCTGGAGCCTATGCCAGCTGGACTCGGGAGGAAGGCAGGGTACTCCCTGGACAAGTCGCCACCTCATCACAGGGCCAACACAGATAGACAGAAACTAAAAAATAAGTGCTGAGTACACTTTAAAAAGTGTAAATAGAACTCTGTTAGAGCAGAAAGTGAGCAGTTATTAATAGAAAATTAACAAATAGATTAATAACATTCTAAAGAGAATAATATAACAGTCAGTACACGACACGCCAGAGGAGGGCGGATCGATCCATAACTTGGTGGTGTTGATACCAAAGATACTATCTTTACATGATTAATATTATAGTGATTAGGTCAATATTTTTATTTCCCTAATTAAGAATTCCCTGGAAAAAGGCAAACTTTTAGGGCAAAAATCAAAGGATTTAAATGAGTAGTAGATAGTATTTGTATTCAATAACCAATAACAATAAATAACTATAATGTTTTTGGCACTATGATGAGCTGACGACTTGTCCAGGGTGTACCCCGCCTTCCACCCGATTGTAGCTGAGATAGGCACCAGGCACCCTGCATCCCCAAAGGGAATAAGCGGTAGAAAATGGATGGATGGATGGAACTATAATGTTTAAAACTGTCAATAGCACTCAGCATATATATGTTGAAAAAATTACAGTTAATACAGTACATGTGGTCGGTATCAATCCTGGTATCGGCCGATCTCACTCATGTAGGATCCGTTTTGGAATCCGCAACACCCTGTTTGGAACCTCCCTACTATAGGCAGATTTTTTTTTTCTCTCATCACATTCTTCTTTTTTAACGCGCCTTGTTGAGGCTGGTGTTTATTTTGGAACTATGTTGCAAAAAAAAGCCTCTTAATGCCAAACACAAAGAAAGCAACAGATTATGACATCAGACGTTCCACTGTACTTTGTATATAATACAGAGTACTGATTAAATAGCTTAGTCAGAGAAGATACAAGTGTTGTCTTGGGGTAATTTGTATAGTGTGTGTACATTTGTCATACTACTCTTTCTGTCTTTTCTCTGTTGTGTGGAAAAGTGGGAACCACTTACCATGAATTGATTAACGTGGACCCCGACTTAAACAGGTTGAAAAACGTATTCGGATGTTACCATTTAGTGGTCAATTGTACGGAATATGTACTGTACTGTGCAATCTACTAATTAAAGTCTCAATCCTCTGGGGCTTAATTTTACATAATCATGTACTGTTAATTCTGCCAAGCAACTGGTACATTTCAGTTAAACAATTTAACCAAAAACCATCCTCTCAAACAAACCAAAAAACTTCTCAAATACAATAGCTTCATCTGCAAAACAAAAACGATAGCAATTTTAAAAGAAACTAGAAGATGCATATTTTGGTAGGAATGCTAAAAATCTGATGCCGAAGTGAAATGCTAACAGTTAGCATACTGGTCAAAAAGCACAATGTAACAAAAAATATGCCAGTTAGTATGCGTCAAGTATCAAAATATATGACTCTGAGGTGTATACCTTCAAACATAGCTAAACAAGCACACATACTAGCATTAGCATGCTACGAGTAAGCATGCATCAAGAGCCAAACTATATGACTGTCAAGTATATATCTGTAAAATTAGCCAAAATATTTAGCATGGTAATGTTAGCATGCGTCAAGTAGCAAAATATGTGACTGAGATGTACACCTGCAAAATTAACTGAAAAGCTACCATGCTGACTGTTAGCATGCGTCAAGCATGAAAACTTATGATTCTTGGGTATACAGGAAAAAATGGCTAGAATACTGTAGTAGGTGTCTTAACATTAGCAAAGAGCATTTTGACTTTGGAACGGTTGGAATTGGTTTAGAAATGTGGAAAATGTGGCAGTTTTAAAAACAAAAGACTATACATTTGGATGGCAAAAAAATTCCCGGTAAAAGTTTGAATTCCTGGAAATTTAGAAATGTTTTGGGGAAAAAAAATAGCACGCATGTCATGAATGAGCCGAACATTTTGAAAGTGGAATGGTTTGAATGCTTTAGAGCAGGGGTCGGCAACCCAAATACTACTAAATACTGTTTAAAGAACCATATTGGACAAAAACACAAAAAACAAATCTGTCTGGAGCCGCAAAAAGTTATGAGCCTTATGTAGTGAATTATATTTTTATATATAAGTGTTTTAATGAAGGCAACACGTTAAGTAAGTGTCTCAAAGGATTACATAACTCCTGAAAATGACTGGCTTAAAACTGCCAAAGGTATAGATAGATGTGTGTGCCCAAGGTAAAGGAAGGACTGTCTTCTTTTAATGGATTTATTATAATCTTTGCAAGCTGGGTAACATTTGCTGTGGTCTGGAACAACATGGCACACAATCAGAAATGCAGCCAATATCACATACAGATAATGTGTCATGAGACATGCAAATATAAATTAAATCCACAGAGGACATAAGTAAAGGAAATTAAATGAGCTCAAATATACCTACAAACCAGGCATAATGATGCAATGTGTTCACACAGCTAGCCTAAATAGCATGTTAGCATGGACTTTTAGCACTCCACGCAAGTCAATAACATCAACAAAGCTCAGCTTTGTGCATTCATGCACAGCATAGAATGTTTGGTGGACAAAATGAGACAGAAGGAGTCGCATGAAACACGTCTTTCTGTGGCAACGACGGGGAAAGTTGTACATGTAAACAAACAACCGTGAGTTCAAGGACCGCCAAAATTACTAGGACAAAACGGCGCCGGCCAAATACTGTCGACAGTGAAGCATGAACACAAACATATTAAACAGTGGGCTTTCTTACAATTACGAATGGTTTGTGTTGTGTGTCCTCCTACAGAAACATTATTAAAACAAGAAATATATTCCCCTACCCATCTTTTTCCATTTTTGAAAAAGCTTCAGGGAGCCACTAAAGCGGCGCTAAAGAGACGCATGCGGTTCGAGAGCCGCGGGTTGCTGACACCTGCTTTAGAGCATTCAGACATTTAAAAACAATTAAAAAAAACATGCTATGTGTCTGAAAAACAGCTCGAGGAAGCATAAGGTGACATTGTCCTAACCCACTATTTAGATAATCTGATTCTTAATCATCAATACACGATTTAATCACCTGATAATTAACAATATTAATATTAACTGGATGCATATCATATTTAATGTCATTCACATATACTTATAATGATAAACCCACTCATCATTTTATCAGATGTAGTTGATATAACCTTAAGATATTTTATGTTTCCTACTCTTTTTTTTTGTGTGCAGCACCTATACACATATTTGTTTGTATTTCTTCTTAAATTAATGATACTGCTAACAAATTGGAGGTTATTCACTGCACCTACTAGCTTGTTGAAATTATATTCAATTGTAAAGTTTTATAAATGTGAGTTTTTCTTACGTGTCAACTGTCAAGCCAAATTATAGTATTACTACTTCTACCGTATTTCCTTGAATTGCTGCAGGGCATATAATATGCGCCTGCCTTGAATTACTGCCGGGTCAAACTCGCTTCGCAAAATAATTAGTGCATGCTTAGTATTACCGCCTGGTCAAACTAGTGACGTCACGAGTGACACTTCCCCTGTCATCATTTTCAAAATGGAGGAGGCTGATTTCAATACCAGTAATTTGAAATCGCATAAAAGGAAGAAGATTAAGAGCTATTCAGTAGGATTTAAGGTCCAAGCTTACCTCACACTCACATTTTTACTGCATGCCTTTGGTAAGTGCCGGAGTGAGAAGAGGTTTTAAAATAATTAGGGCATGCTTACTTTTACTGCATGCCTTTGGTAAGCGCAGGAGTGAGAAGAGGTTTGAAATTAATTAGCGCCCCGGCGGCAATTCAAGGAAATACGGTACTATTACTGTATTAAGAACAGTCCAATGCAGTCCGAAGAGGATTTATTGCAGCAAAGCCACATTTCAGTAACTTAAGTCTGCTTTAAATAGAATTCCGTGGAAGACTATTTGTCATTTGACCTTGGTCAGACAATCTACAGTCCTTGATTGAGTCACAACTTCCCATAACAATGTGAAATTGTGAAAGAAAATGTTGCAAAACAAGAGAAAATATTATGTTTAATTGAATCCAAGTACAAACATTGTATCACAATCACAGACTGGAAGGAATTTAGGGTTTTGTATCTTTTTTTCAGTTTCAGTTTTATTTAAAAATTGGCCTGTGGTTGATTACCTTCTAGTTTTGCCATCATTTCAAAACATTATGAAAGTGTTTTCATATAATGTGCACTTATAAACCCCCAACTTGTCCCATTCCGCAATGTTTCTTTAAAATACCAGTGGTTCTCATGTTCATTGATATCATCCGAGGTTGTCTGACTGAAAGTCCCTATTTCTAGGCTCATGGCAAACTGCCCAATCAGCGTCCTGCAAGATAAATGACTGTATTAAGAGGCAGTCCATCCCAGGTGTCTGCTCCGGCCAAGCAGTAAGTATATCCATGTAAAGCATCCTCATGGTCATCGTCCAACATGGCCGCCTACCTTCCACCCACTAATTGTCTGGTTCCCACAGTTGTGTCTGCCTCCACCGCCTCTGAAAAATCCCCTTGCTCAGGCTCATCTATCAGCCATTGACCTTGTCAGGATGCGTTGCATGAGTTACTTCCCTGCTTCCCGAGGTGAGGCCGATCGCCTGTTAATTACTTAAAAGCTGACTCCTCCCCCCCGCCGCTCTCATGCACGCACGCCATTGCAAGAAACAAATAAACAAACACAGCTCTTTACCGGACATCATTTTAGTGTTTGTGTGGGAGTCAGATGTGCTGAAATCTTTTCATGTTTTTTCTCAATATTTTAGTAACACAAGCCAAATTTAATTGTTTTGCTTTGTGTATATTCATGACAAAAACACAACGCACACACATATATTTCAACAAACACATTTTTTAATATTACTTTCCATTAACATTGTGCCCATATGATGATCAAGAAATAAAAAAGGATAGCTTTTATGCTGACAATATCCAAGCTATTACAAACTTGACAGAAACGATTAATGTACAATTGTTATTGTTGAAACAAAGGATAAGTCACAACATTATAGCAACCTAATTTTGCTTATTGTTTTTAATTGTAAAGTAAAAAAAATAGGGTTGTTTGTAAGTAGCTGGGTGAAAATATAAAGCTGAAGGTGACCTATTCGCAGAGACTCACTTTTTTAATGCAAAACAAGTATTATACAATGCTGGTTTAGCTAAGATTTGTTGATTTTTACAACTACCGTATTTTTCGGACTATAGGTTGCAGTTTTTTTCATAGTTTGGCCAGGGGTGCGACTTATACTCAGGAGCTGCTTATTTGTGAAATTATTAACACATTACCGTAAAATATCAAATAATATTATTTACCTCATTCACGTAGGAGACTAGACTTATAAGATTTCATGGGATTTATTGATTAGGAGTGACACATTTTTTGGTAAATGTATAGCATGTTCCATATGTTATAGTTATTTGAATGACTCTTACCATAATATGTTACGTTAACATACCAGGCACGTTCTCAGTTGGTTATTTATGGGTCGTATAACGTACACTTATTCAGCCTGTTGTTCACTATTCTTTATTTATTTTAAATTGCCTTTCAAATGTCTATTCTTGGTGTTGGATTTTATCAAATAAATTTCCCCCGAAAATGCGACTTACATTCCAGTGCAACGTATATACAGTATGTTTTTTTCCTTCTTTATTATGCATTTTCGGCCGGTGCGACGTATACTCCGGAGCGACGTATACTCCGGAGCGATTTATAATCCGAAAAATACAGTAAATATGCTATATAGTGTAAAATTAGGTGGCAGGAATGTTTAGGATAAACACACTTACTGTGATTGAACACAAACATAATGCTCACATTTTTTAATCATATTCATTACGACTTATAATCCGAAAAATACGGTTCATATTTCTAATAGAAAATAGTATTGAGATAATTAATCTGTTGTAGTGACAAACCGGCCAAAATTACTAGATAATGTTTGGTACTTGGCACCATCTTAGGAGTATGTTTATTTTCATGTTAGCATGCTAATGTTTTATGCTAACATTTAGCAATTTTTTTTAGTTTAAATCTAAAAATCAAATGTTTTGATACTTTACGCCAGTGGTTCTCAAATGGGGGTACGTGTACCCCTGGGGGTACTTGAAGGTATGCCAAGGGGTACGTGAGATTTTAAAAAAATATTCTAAAAATAGCAGCAGTTCAAATATCCTTTATAAATATATTTATTGAATTATACTTCAACAAAATATGAATGAAAGTTCATAAACTGTGAAAAGAAATGCAACAATGCAATATTCAGTGTTGACAGCTAGAATTTTTGTGGACATAATCCATAAATATTGATGTTAAAGATTTATTTTTTTGTGAAGAAATGTTTAGAATTAAGTTCATGAATCCAGATGGATCTCTATTACAATCCCCAAAGAGGGCATTTTAAGTTGATGATTACTTCTTTGTGTAGAAATCTTTATTTATAATTGAATCACTTGTTTATTTTTCAACAAGTTTTTAGTTATTTTTATATCTTTTTTTCCAAATAGTTCAAGAAAGATCACTACAAATGAGCAATATTTTGCACTGTTATACAATTTAATAAATCAGAAACTGATGAGATAGTGCTGTATTTTACTTCTTTATCTCTTTTTTTCAACCAAAAATGCTTTGCTCTGTTTGGGGGGTACTTGAATTAAAAAAAAATGTTCAAACTAAAAAAAGGTTCAGAGCCACTGCTTTACAGCATCTTGGAAGTATGCTACCTCATCATAAGTTAGTATGCTAACTTTGCCAAGATAATTTTGAATGTTTACACCTAAAACTCATGGATTTTGGTACTTGCCACCATCTTAGAAGTATCGTAATTTCTATGTTAGCATGCACATGTTCCATCCATCCATCCATCATCCATTTCTACCGCTTGTTCCTTTCGGGGTTGCAATAAAAAGTTCAGTTAGAAAGCCATTAACATCAGCCCTTTGGTGGACTAATCATTTGTATTCAATATAATTAGTAACTGTGAACTGTGTGTATATAAAAAAATATACATATATATGAACATAGGTTGATTGGCAACACTAAATGGTCCCTAGTGTGTGAATGTGAGTGTGAATGTTGTCTGTCTATCTGTGTTGGCCCTGCGATAAGGTGGTGACTTGTCCAGGGTGTACCCCGCCTCCCGCCCGATTGTAGCTGAGATAGGCGCCAGCATCCCACGCGACCCCAAAAGGGAATAAGCGGTAGAAAATGGATGGATGGATGAACTTCTAAACCATTGTAACAAAAGATAGCTGGTTGTATTACCTTTTCTTAACAATACATTCCACATGTGATGCTGATGTGCTATATGCGGTATTGATTCAGGTCTCATATTAGCAACGTAATTTTGCTTATTCTTTTCAATTGTAAAGTAAGAAAATAGGGTTGTTTGTAAGTAGCTGGGTCAAAATATGAAGCGGAAGGTGACTTATTCCCAGAAGCTTACTTTTTAATGCAAAACAAATATATAACCTCTTAAGTCCACATTGCTGGTTTACCTAAGAATTGTTCATTTTTACAAGTACATATTTCTAGTAGAAAATAATGTTGAGATATGTAATCTGTTCTCGTGCAAAACTGTCTGAATTACTAGATATCATTTAGAATTGTTTGACTTTTTTGTACATTTTTAGATATCATACAAGCATAAAAATAAGTTAGCCACAGTTGATATTGGGAAGCGTAACCTTTTGTAATGCATTTCAGCTTTTTAACACATATTATTTTTAACTGTCATGTTAAAACCACACATAAGAATACATCCTGTACCCACCTGTTAATTGTCATTATGTGCAGAGAGATAATTACTGCCTGTGCTTGTAGGTGGAGCCTCTTCACATGTAGATAATGTGGTTTTCTGCTTTACATTTTCTTAGAAAAAATATTGTTGACCTATTGTCATTTTAGCCAACTTGTGCTGAGCAGGTAGGACAGAATCTATAAATGGAACAGTTCTATGGAGATCTTCACAGTTTTCCTCTTTGCCAAAACTGGTACGCTGCTAGGGTGGCATCACATAAATGACAAAATAAACTTATGAAACTTAAGACCTGATCTACAAAAGGTTTGCGTATATTAAATTCTGCAAACTGGATAGCACACGCAAAGCTAATGTACTAAGCTTGAGGATTACGTCTCATAAATGAGCAAAATAAGGAGCGCAATCCATTTAGGGCAGGGATGTCAAACTCAAATACAGAGTGGGCCAAAATTTTAAACTGAACAAAGCAGGGGGCCAAGGTTGAACAAATGAACCTTTTAATAGGGACCCAAAAAAATTTGCATTGAATATTTAACAAGCAAGGCTTATATAACTTTATAGTGACATGCAAAATCGAGTTTCAATTAATAAAAATAATAATAATAATAATAGTAATAAAATATTAATGGCATACCAAATAACATTTAAATAAAAATGTAATGCCTTTTCTCTATTTGCAGCCTTCTGAAGTAAATTTGCTACACTGATTTGCTTTAACAATGAATATGGAACAAGCAATACTTATATAACTTAATAGTGCAAAATCAACTTTCAAAAAACAAACGAAAGACATCAATGGTATATTAAATAAAATGTAAATAAAACATTTAATGCCTCTTTTTTATTTGCAGCCTTGGTTGCAGAATGGTTGGAAAATCGGGAGGATTGGCAAGTATGAGTATTAGCGGCGAATGCGGCTCTGCCGCTGTATAATACCGGTGGGCCAGCTCTAATGTTAATTTGATATTGCCTCAAGGGCCAAATGAAATTGCACAGCGGGCCAAATTTTGGCCCGCGGGCCAGAGTTTGACACCCATGATTTAGGGCCTGATTTAATCAAATCCAAATACCTTGCACTCAACAGCATGTGCAAAGTATGAAATTGCGTCTACTATTAGTGGGCGTGTTGCTTGCAATTTACTAACACTGCATGTGCAATTGAAAAGTGATGCAGACCTCTTTATTTAAATGCGGTCTTCAAAAAAGCAGGAGGCATCTACCACTTTTTATGGGCATTTTGTAAGCAGTTGTGCCGGGCATCTACATTGAGACCACTTTTTTTTAACCGCTGAAGGTGCAATAAAGGGAGGTTGTACTACTTTGGTCAAGATGCAATAAATGCATTGAAAATATGTTAGTAGTATAGGTTCTATGTGAAAAAATTAATGTCATTAAAAAAATACCAAGTGACACCAAAAGACATTAATTATTTTTATCAGCCCTTTAAGTAAGATAGCTGCTATAAAATTATAAAAGGATGTTGCTAAAAAGACAATGTGTCTAATGTTTTTTTTATTTTTAACCTTCCAAATATGTTAAAAATGTACACGTAGGACGGGGGATTCTCTGTCCATCATGTGTCTTTGCAGCGTGAGCACTCCTCTCTCACAGCCTTGTGTGTCAGTTTGTATGTCCCTTTCAAACATGCTAAAACGCAAAATAGTGCTCCCAAAGAGGTGATGAGTGCTAATAAATCACATAGCGTGTGCTATATAATATATTATCATTTTCTCCTCCAAGTATTGTGGGCGTTTTGATGATCAGCATATATATTCTGCATATTCTTGAAGACTGAGACACAAAATGGATTGCACTCTGCTCACTTAACATACGCTATCCACTTTGCACAGGTTTTCTAATATTTTGGGCCGCTGTAAAATTACATGCAGTTTGAACAGATACACTGTGTTTGAATATATGAAAATAAAACACTGTACTTTAATAAAGTGTTTTTTTTTGGCGTACCACTAGCATAGACGGACAATGCATACCACTTGTGCGCATACCACTGTTTGAGAATCATTAATGTAGATCACATCCCAGGTATTATAACACAATTATTACAGTTATCATTACTACCAAAGTATTGTTGAATGTGCTCAAAAGGTAATACTTTTAGTGCATCCGGAAAGTATTCGCAGTCCTTTACTTTTTCCATGTTTTGTTATGTTATGCTGTTTCTCCGTCAAACACACCATCAGCGGCTTGCCCATATTTTCATGTATACATGTCCTCCGATATTATATCTTAACTGGCGTTAAACTCATTCTGTTTCAGTATGCTGCAGACGATGCGCTCGATTGACTTTACCAAGTTGCTACACACTTTGTCATGTTTTTGTTGGAAAAACAAAATAATATCAATTTTTAGCTATAAGCTAACGCTAAAGAGTGAGACAGGATGTTTTAGGTGAATCCTACGGGGTTCACTGTAACATTTGCTACGCCAACTAATGGCCGGGAAGCTTGTAAATAAATTTTTTTTCTGCAACTTAAAGCATGACACTTAGCTTATGGATAGCTTCATCTCAAAACAGTCTTAAGTCGAGTTACCACTGTACTAATTGTTGGGAGTTTTTAAGGATTACATCCCTGCAATTGGTCCCTAGCATTCTGGCGTCCACTACAACACAGAACTGGAGTAAATGTGGTAAAATTTTAGCTGTAGTGTTGTTCTCCTGATCGGTTTCGGGGGTTTCCTTATTTTACATCCCTGGCTAGTCTTTAACCTGCGACCTTCTAGTACCGAAGCTGCCACCTATCTGTATAAGCACACGTGCACAAACTCCTGTGGTCTGCTCTTAACAGCCGCCAAGTCCTTGTGATTAATTATCTCCTCCACCTCCACATAATCAATCAAGCAGCAAGAGTGTACGCTGAGATACTTACTTACAAGAATTAGTTAAATTAAAATTAACATCTTGCGTTCATTTCGAGTTTTGTGACAGAAGTAAGAACTCTAGTACAATTTACTGTTGTTCTTGTGCCATATCACTTGGCTTCATATCACACATAGTGCCGCAGTGATTAATCATGGCAACTTAGACGTCGTTCATCGTCCTGACATGGAATGTGTGTGCTCTTTCAACCTCAGGGCAGCTGCAAAAGAGAAGAGATTGAGTCATCGCAGTAGATGTCATCAAACAGTGTTTATATTACTCAAACTCACAGGCTTATATGAGTTTTAAAACAACATTGAATCTATGGGCACCTAGCAATGCTATCCGATTCTGATTCCTGGGGTGACCATTTGATTCAGAAACTATTTTTGATTCAACACAATTCTCGATTAATACCGATTCTTGCAATGTATTATTTGGTATAATAATTATAACACAACTTTTTCAAAACTGTTTACAGGTTAAAAAAAACGTCTTCTGGTTGCATGGAGATGGCCTAAAAAAACATTTTTTTGAGTAAATTCTTAGAAAAACCCTTTTTTCTTCTAATCGATTTTTGAAAATATTGAAATTCGAATAAATAAAAATCGCGAGTGAGATGTGAATCGTTTTTTTTTTGTGCACCTCTAATATTAAAATTTTAGACTTTAAATGAATCTAGCTTAAAACCAAATATTCTACAATACTAATTAGATGTAGCTCTGTATGACCTTTTACTTAAGAAAAAAAAAAAAAGCAGGCTTTGATGATGTAGAGCAGTGGTTCTCAAATGGGGGTACGTGTACCCCTGGGGGTACTTGAAGGTATGCCAAGGGGTATGTGAGATTTTTTGAAAACATTCTAAAAATAGCCACATTTCAAAAATCCTTTATAAATATATTTATTGAATAATACTTCACCAAAATATGAATGTAAGTTCATAAATTGTGAAAGGAAATGCAACAATGCAATATTCAGTGTTGACAGCTAGATTTTTTGTGGACATGTTCCATAAATATTGATGTTAAAGATTTCTTTTTTTTTTGTGAAGAAATGTTTAGAATTAAGTTCATGAATCCAGATGGGTCTCTATTACAATCCCCAAAGAGGGCACTTTAAGTCGATGATTACTTCTTTGTGTAGAAATCTTTATTTATAATTGAATCACTTGTTTATTTTTCAACAAATTTTAGTAATTTTTTTAATCTTTTTTTCCAAATAGTTCAAGAAAGACCACTACAAATGAGCAATCTTTTGCACTGTTATACAATTTAATAAATCAGAAACTGATAACATAGTGCTGTATTTGACTTCTTTATCTCTTTTTTTCAACCAAAAATGTTTTTCTGTGTTTAGGGGGTACTTGAATTAAAAACATGTTCACAGGGGATACATCACTGAAAAAAGGTTGAGAACCACGAATGTAGAGTAACACTGAAACAACAAAATAATTTCTTTAAAAAAAAAAACAATAGAACAAAACTGGCAACTATTCTTAGCATGAAAAAGTATTATGTTGAATTTTTTTGTTCATCATGTGTGAGTAATCCTCATGCTTGTTGCCCTGACAATGAGCCTCAAGTCGGATGACAACATTTGCTGGATGTGTGTGCAATGTTTTTTTGTGTGTTGTCTGCTGACGCCCTGCAAGCCACACAGCTGCTGCAGGGCGGGATATTATGGAAGAAGCTGCGGTTTTTACTGTAAAGCGCTGATAACGGGGCCGGCCTTGAACCTGACACACAGGCACCTGCTGAGATGAGACATGGATTATTCAGCTAATTTTTGCAATGATATACTAATATACTTTTTTGCACTGTGCCTCATTAAATCAACCCTAAACTAAACACAAAAGTAAAATGAATATGTTTTATGATGTTTCATAAATCCAGGAATTATTTAAGTTTTTGATAGATCAAACCATCCATCCATTTTATACAGCTTGTTCCTTTCGGGGTCATGGGGGGTCGCTGGAGCCTATCTCAGCTGCATTCAGAGGGAAGGCTGTACACCCTGGACAAGTCGCTACCTCATCGCAGGGCCAACACAGATAGACAGACAACATTCACACTCACATTCACACACTAGGGCCAATTTAGTGTTGCCAATCAACCTATCCCCAGGTGCATGTCAGTGCTTCACAATTATTTTCTCCACCGTGACTATAAATAGTCAATATAAATAATTTGTCTATAAAATTGTTATAATCATACCTCTGCACAACATCCTACGTTTATTAACATTAAAGGAAACAGAACAACACTCTTTCCTCGTCTCCCACTGTGGTTACAGTGAAGCCAAGTGCTAAATATGCTTCATCATTTTCTGGTACGGCAAAAAAAAAGCATCTTCCCTGATGTCACTTGTGTGTCCCCCCCAAAGGGGGGCCCGCCCTACTATTTGAGAAAAACTGGATTGGACTGTTCTAAAACTGTCTTTGTAGCTCACTTTACTATCAGGTACATATGCAAAAGATGTAGCTGAAATTGACCTTTTAAAACCATTAAAAAATGTATTAGGCAAAGTCATATATTAAGATAGTAGTAAAAATTTAGTAAATCTCTACTTTTTTATTCAGAAAAAAATATTGCATTTAATATTTTTATGTATTTTGTTTTACAAAATATTCTAAAAAAATGTATTTGATAATTTTTTCACACCTTTTTATTCATTGCAAAGTGTATGTATTAAATCCTGTGCTGGTTGTATTATTATTAATATTATTATTGTCATTATCATTGTTGTTATTATTACTATTATTATTATGATTATTATTATTGAAACATATTAAATTTAACTAAAACATACTTTGTAATGCATGTAAACAGACCACTATAAACTACAACCACAGTAAAAAAAGATTGTTCAATTGATACCAATCAACACGTGATTGAGATTCATTATATTTGTAAAAGCCATTTTTTGTATGTTACTGTTGTATTTAAAGGCCTACTGAAACCCACTACTACCCACCACGCAGTCTGATAGTTTATAAATCAATGATGAAATATTAACATTGCAACACATGCCAATACGGCCTTTTTAGTTTACTAAATTACAATTTTAAATTTCCCGGGAATTTTGTCTTGAAAACGTCGTGTAATGATGACGTGTACGCAAGACGTCACGGGTTTTAAGGAAATATGAGCGCTGCACACACGCACAGCTAAAAGTCGTCTGCTTTAATGGCATAATTACACAGTATTTTGGAGATCTGTGTTGCTGAATCTTTTGCAATTTGTTCAATTAATATTGTAGAAGTCAAAGTAGAAAGATGGAGTTGGGAAGCTTTAGCCTTTAGCCACACAAACACACAGTGATTCCTTGTTTAAAATTCCTGGAGGTGAAACTTTCCTATGGATCAGAGCGCGGTCAAGAGAAAATGGATCCTAACCACATGTCAACCAGCAGGTTTCGGTGAGAAAATTGTGGTTAAAAAGTCAGTTCTTACCGGAGAAAAGCTGAGCTTGTGCCGTCCATAGCTGCCGTCGACTCCCCTGAGACACTGCGCGTCAAGACACCCACGAACACACACCTACGACTATCAGGTAATATTAAACTCACTAAAAAACTAGCAACACAATAGAAAGATAAGGGATTTCCCAGAATTATCCTAGTGCATGTCTCTAAAAACATTGGAATCTCATCACAGGGCCAACACAGATAGACAGACAACATTCACACTCACATTCACACACTAGGGACCATTTAGTGTATATTGCTTGAAAAAAAAGAAGTAATATAAGTGAAGCATGTTTTGGATTTTATATATTTTGAACCTTGTTCTTGTTGTGATGGGATAGGTTTATATAATCGTTGCTTCAACCTACACCCTTTCGGCTCAATCATTGCTCAAATGAGTGTTTTTTTTTTTCTTTTCTTTTTTTGTTGTTGTTCTTTGTTTTATGTGAAGATTGCCGAAATAAAATACATTGATTGATTGATTGATTGAATCTGTCCCAATGCAATCGCGTTTTTTTTTTTAACGTATTTTTTTTAATCATTTTTTTTTTCTAGTTTGTCGCTATCAATATCCTCAAACACAAATCTTTCATCCTCGCTCAAATTAATGGGGAAATTGTCGTTTTCTCGGTCTGAAATGGCACTTTTTGTTGGAGGCTCCCATTAAAAATAATGTGAATATGTGAGGAGCCCCCACACGTGTGATGTCATTGTCTGCGACTTCCGGTAGAAGCAGGGCATTTCTCTTAACACTGAAAGTTGCAAACTTTATTGTGGATGTTCTCTATACTAAATGCTTTCAGCAAAAATATGGCAATATCGCGAAATGATCAAGTATGACACATAGAATGGACCTGCTATCCCCGTTTAAATAAGAAAATCTAATTTCAGTAGGCCTTTAAACTCATTAGGTTTATTTGCAAAACCTGAGTACTGTATATTCAAAACAATCTAAATCTATAAGATGGACATCATAAAGATGTATTTATTGTTTAATTAATGTACAGTAGCTATAACAAGTAGATTGGACAAACCAGATGCATTGTTTGAGTGTTTTAGCACATGTTTAAATCTGTCCACAGGAGGCTTTTAAAGGGGACCTATTATGATTTTTTTCTACATTTAAACCACTTCTTTGGGGTTTACATAACATGTAATGGTGATTATTTTTTACAGACCATCTACAAGCATTTTCTGACCGTCTCTACAGGATGCGCCGTTTTGTGGGCGGTCTTATTTACTTGCCTCCACTTTGACTGCATGTCATTCATGTTGTCGTTTTAAGCGCTTTCGTATTAAGTCTACAGACAGATATAAGTTTAAACTACACGCTACTTTGTAGTAGAAGTGGCATATCATTTTATGTGCATGTACAAGCCAGTCTACCCCACAACAAGAGGGTGGAGAAAAATAAAGAGCTTATTGACTGTAGAAACGTGAGGTCCATTCTTGCTTTTTAGAACTGTGTTTAATGAACACCTTCATACATCCATTATACTCCGCTGTAGTCTTTACCAGCATCTCTACAGCTTCCCGCGCTGTCAAAACATTCCACTTCCGGGATCACGTGAGAGACTCGAGGACCCAGTCTCTTAAAGGGGCCGTGCCCACTTTCACAACATTACATTGACTACAAGGGCAGACTCGCACAAAGCTTGTCAGGTAAATTTCCACCATAAATACAGGGTTGGAATTGGGGGTTAAATCACCAAACATGATTTCCGGGCGCAGCACCGCTGCTGCCCACTGCTCCGCTCACCTCCCAAGGGGTGATCAAGGGTGATGGGTCAAATGCTGAGAATAATTTCGCCACACCTAGTGTGTGTGTGACAATCATTGATATTTTAACTTTAACTTAAGATATTCGCTGTCGTCACAGGTCAGAAAACGTCACAAGTCACAGCAAATTCCAAACAGCTGGTTAATATTTTATTGATATCTCGTCAATGCCTCCATTGATTGATTTAAAACTTTTGGAATTTATGGGGATCCCAAATACACAAAAACAGGTGCTATAAGTTAAAAAAAGATCTCGTTTAGGATAATAAAACAAAAAATAAAAGTAACACAAATAAAAAGAGGGGACTGAAAGATAATGCAGTGTGCAATAACATTACAACAATAAAAAAGAGGCGTGTTTGATATATATACTTTATCCATATTTGTATATACACACACAATAAAGTCTAGGCCACATGGTCAAAAAATATCTACATTTCTGACTAGCAAACAAGCTGTTTTTAAATGTAAATGCAAAAAAGAAATATTATCCAGAAATGCACATGTGTAGGAATTGTGCAACCAGGGTCCATACGTTCCAATTACATAATGCAGTAAAGTACCGGTAATACAACACAAACTGAATATTGGGTTTAGTGGTATTAGAGAGTAAAAAAAGGCAACAGTCTGTGTGTGTGTTAAGCATCAGTAGGCAAGTGTTGTGTCTTACACACAGTGTGAAGATATGCTCACTCTCCCACAGATTATTCTTATCATGGTTCTGATATGTGACTCTTTGAAGGGCCCACATTGTTGATAGGAAAAAGAATTAAAAAACTGCCCGATGCCTTTTCATGAAGGGATGAGTCACACTCAACATCCTGTTTACTAAAAACACATAATAGACTTTCCCAGCTGTATACACTCGCTGTATAGCTGTACATCTGTGAGGGCCACTAAAATCTGCATCTAAAATTCTAGTTTTACAATAGTTATATTTTTTTACAAACTCCTGTACTTTTATACAGTGCAAAATTATCATTTTTCAAACAGACACAACTAGCAGGATAATACAAGCAAGTACAATTTTCATGAAGCTTTTAGAGGGGCGGCCAAGGAAGAACCTGTTACATTTTGGTGAGGATCTGGCAAACCTGCTGAAAAAGGAATTTGTTTATCACCTTTTATGTCCCTTTGAGTCAGTGGACTCTTCCAATTAAACTAACAAGCGGATGGACACACCAAGAAACATAATACTTCTCAATTGTTGTGGCCTTGGCGGAGGTCGACAATATTTGAGGTCCTCATAGAAATGCAAAGCATAAATTTACCTATTGTGTCAATAATGCCACTTCCCACTGAACTACTCTACTATCATAATTTACGGAATATAAGATGCTATGTCTGTGATGAGGTGGCGACTTGTCCAGGGTGTAAACGCCTTCCGCCCAAATGCAGCTGAGATAGGCTCCAGCGATCCCAAAAGGGACAAGCGGTAGAAAAATGGAAGGATGGATGGAAGATGCTACTTTTTCCCAAGCTTAAAACCCAGAAGCTTCTACATAGGTGCGGCTAATTTATGATTTAAAAAAAAATCTTTGCTAACAGCAAAATTATAGAATATAATAAGCAAAGAAATCAAACAATGTACTCAAATTATCCACTTTAAGAAACTGTTACAAACTAAAAGTGTTTACAAAATGCAAGGAAGAAGACTCCTGATAAACAAATGGAATCTTATTAAAAAAGAAGAAAATCCTTTTAATTTCAAAGTATAAGTAAAGACATCCGTGACTTTTCTATTTGGTTTGATCAGCCGTTTTACTGCAGTGTTACAGGCACCGTTTGGAAACAGTTAAGGTTTGTTGATAAACATTTACAAAATCTTTCTATGTAAATATACGCACCGGTATATATTTGTGGCTTCTAGTCCGGTGCGGCGAATGTATGAAGAATCTTTTCTTCCTCTAAAATTGAGTGGGTGTGACTTAAATACCGATGCAGCTTAGTCAGGAACATACGGTTCTTTTTAATTGGCAAAACAAATAACTGCTACATTTTAAGGGGAACTGCGCTTTCTATTTAAATGTTCCCTATAGTTCACAATCATTATGAGAGACAAGAACACACGTCATTTTTTATTTTAAAGATGATTAAAAAAAAAAAACTCCTAGAAGACAGTTAAAGTTAAAGTACCAATGATCGTCACACACACACTAGGTGTGGTGAGATTTGTCCTCTGCATTTGACCTATGCCCTTGTTCACTCCCTGGGAGGTGAGGGGAGCAGTGAGCAGCAGCAGTGCCGTGGCCGGGAATAATTTTTAATGATTTAACCCCCAATTCCAACCTTTGATGCTGAGTACCAAGCAGGGAGGTAATAAGTCTAATTCTTATAGTCTTTGGTATGACTCAATCTGGGTTTTAACTCACAACCTATCGATCTCAGGGCGGACACCACAAGGCCACTGAGCTGGTTGAACAGGGCTAATGGGAGTCATCGTTGTAGCTTTCAAAACCCTCAAAAAAAATGTCAAAACCCTCCATCTATGTTTTGTATACACACTGCAAGTCTATATATAATGTAGTAACAGACACGTTCATAACAATATTTAACGCGTTCAATGTTTACCGTATTGTGATCATTTTAATCATTGCTGGAACTAATTCAACAACCCCTTTCAAATACAAACACACGAGTGTGTTCTAATCATGGCAGATTCCGTAACGAACAATAATGACAACTATTTTTAGACAAATGATGATTCACAACCTTATCTTTTTCAATCTAAATTCATAGAGGATGGATTACTGCTTCTAGAACCAAGCACAAAGAAAGAGTGAGACGTTGGAGCAGACGGAAGATGAGAGAGTGAGATGAATCGAAGCTGCAAATGTAAAACTTGAAGCCAAGCTATTTCGACATAAATGGAGTGCTTACTCATAACTAACCAGAAAAACTGGTCCATCGAGTGAGTCACACTTTATATTGATCATGATACACGCATCACATCATGTGTGTATCATGACAGACAGCATATGCTGTCTGGCTAACTGTGTACAAACAAAACATGAATTGTGGGCACTTTACAGATACTGTAATATCATTGTTCATGTTTTTCAGTCATATCGCAGTGTTGTGCATTACAAACTCAAAAGCGTTTCTTGCTGACGTAGAAGCTACCTTATCTCTTGCCGGAGTTAGCTTCCACCGCTAATACCGTAGCACACCGATGTGTTAGTACGCTAGAAAAATAGTTTCTCATTGTTCACTTTTATAATAACAATGTCGCTACAGTTTGGTTATTCTACAGGTTACGGAACGTAAATGAAGTATTGTTGACAGTTTTTGAATGTATTTTTAAAGTGATTCAGAGGTAGAATTGATTGCTCCTATTAGCTTCATTGCTAGCCACCAAGAACAAGCCAATTTGTATTTTCACCTTTTGTCTTTTCTTCTCTTAAAAGGGTTGTGAGCAATAGGTAAAATTCCAAAAAGTGCAGTTCCGCTTTAATGTCTTACATCTGACCAGCTTACTGTATAAGCGTATACCATATGGGCAGGGCAGCCCCTCCCATGCTTTTTAGTGAAAAGTTGTTTTTAAAATGTCGCTTTATGTTAGATTTTACAGCAAACTTATTCCCAACCCCTTTCTGCCCTGTCACTGATAAGAATACGATGGCAAATTCAAATTTCCCTGACATTCTCACTATCAACTGGGGCATGCAGAGTTAATGCTGATGTTTTGTACGGTAGTTGTACTGATCTGCAACCCTGATTGAGTTATGGCAAGAAACATTGTAATTGTATATTTAAAAAAGTTAAATGTGTTATTTTCCACTAAAAATATATTGACCAATTTCCTGACCTTGAATTAGTACAAATTATTCATCAAATAAAATTCCAATTTGTTTCAAAAAGTGTAAAAATTGTTTCATATAAACAAAAAAGTGAAAACGTGTTTCGTTTTGGTGAGCAGGTTGGCCTCCGAATAACATTCTGCTTAGGGCCCCAAATTAGCCAGGGGCATATCGATGACCCCAACCATTGTTGGTCACGCTTTGTTTGAGTCATTGTAATATTTGGGAACACAATAGCACTATGGCACATAAATCTTGGAATTATACAGTTGAATATTGTGAATCTGTGTACTATATTTCAAAAGTGTTAATGTTAACATCAACTTGCCAAAGGACTGGAGATGGAAATAAGCCATTGGCTATAATCTTACGTGTTTACAGTACATATCGAATGTTCATTAATATGTACTTTCCCTTTTTGATCAAACTAAATCTAAATAATTGCAATGTACTCCACAGTTTCCAGTTTGCTGCACTGTTTCGTTTTTTTGCTGTCCTCAATCCCCGATTGAATAAAACACAGGAGACTGATGCATTCAATGTAGCGTGGAGTTCCTAGTTTCTGAACTCCTTTGCATTTATTGTACCACAAACTGACGTGAGTGGAGCCAAAACGGGGCAGTGGACAAGGAAAAGCAGCAGTACAAATGACATGAGGTGAGGGTTACAATCAATTAATCGTTTTATGAGTGTAACCTGATTGATTGATTGATTAAAAAGTTTATTGACATGTTAAATAATTGAATCCAGGTAATGCTTTAATAAGGCAAATGGATGGCACAAAAAGTCAAAGGGCTTGTTTCCATTGTGCCCCATTAAATATTCATCACATTTGATACATTCAATAATAAAATATATATAACCTGTAATATGTAAATAAAAAATACATTAAAAATTGATACATTATGTACATATACACAGTATTCATGTCAGGTGATTTTAAAAACAATATATACATAAAATGGAGGTGGGGGGTATATACACTATGTACATGACACTATGCACATGTTGACTCCAAGAGTGTGCAAAACAGAATGAGAAAATATACATACACTATAACCACATATAAACCGGAAAGTTACTGGGTATCAATTTTGATTCAGATCAGGTACAGATGTTGAACTAAGCCATGATTTTATGGCAATTTTACATTTAGTAGGGAAGTCCGAATTTTAAGGTCTGTTGGTTGTGCATTCCACTGTGTGGTGGCAAAAAAGTAGAATGCATTTTTTCCCCATGAGAGTCTTGAATTTGGGGGGGACGAGGTCTGAGGAACTCCCTCTCGTGTAGTACCTGTGAGCATCACTTACTCTGGTGAAATAGTATGACAAGTACTCGGGGACAGTTTCTCTGAGTATTTTGAATACCAGGCACATTGCAGTTTGGTGTACTCTTTCCTCAAGTCTAAGCCATCCCAATTTGGTAAAGTGGGCTTGAGTTAGGTGAGTCTTGTATGGGAGGTTAAGCAGAAGTCTCACCAGCTTGTTTTGGCAAGTTTGCAGTTGTCAAAATGACACTGTATGGGGGCACCAGCAATGGTGACAAAAGTATCCATGTTGATAAATGCAGAAAAAAAAACCTAATAAAAATGTATAAAATCCTGACCGGAACTTTAAATGCGCGGACATCGCTTGCCGCACGGCTGCTGCACTGAAGCGGACACTAGAGCAATGGTGTAGGTGGCGTGGTCTGTGTGGCGGCAAAGAGCGGATAGTTTTTTATATATTTATTTTTTAATAATGCGCACATGTCAAACGGGCATTTTCAATATTGATGATTTTTGCATTTATTAGAAGATAAAAATAAAGTTCCGGCAAGCAGAACATTTTTTTTTATATAAAGTACGTGTACGGATTTCTGTAAAATACGCATTGTGCTTATATAGTGTTTTATCCGATTACTCGATTAATCGGACAAACTTTTCGATAGATTACTCATTTACAGAAAAAATCAATAGTATTGTATGCTGTGTACACCTCACTTCCTAATGCCTTAAGAGCTGTGCTGGACAATGAGCCGACATGCCTGGGCGTTAAGCTCATTAATGGAGTTGAGTCTATCGGTGTTGGCACACTGCTAGACATAACTCTCTTGTTAGTGGGGATTTCACGGTTGCTGGTTGGAGTGCAGCATGTGCAGGAATGACCACTGTGCAGATGTAGAACTGACGGTGGTGGTGAGATGTTGTTATCTCTCCTGTTGCCACAAACATTGCGTTAAGCGTAAAAAGTAGCAATGTCAGACATTTAGTCGGAGGCCACGAAGGAAAAAGGGGAAACACGCTCTCTTCCGTGTCTTATCTGCAGACTTAACACCAAAATACCACCTGCAGAATTGCTCGTGAGGTGTGTCTATTTTAAAAGCGATGATGTGTGTTTTTTTTTCTTTTTTTCCAATGCCAGTGTCATGTTTTTCTGCTTGTAAAAAAGAAAGACTGCCTGTGTCTGCAGATGCATCAAAACAGATTTGTGTTCAAATGGAAAAACAAGTAATGTCTTTTTCACGTGTCCCCGCCATGCAGGTCACGTATCCGTGTAGTTTATCACGGGGCTTTTTGGGCCGAGACAAAGCCTTCTCAAATTCCCTCACGGCGCTGGGGAGAAAGTTTGCCTCTTGTGTGTTTCTTGTTAAGGGTCACGGCAAGTAGTGACCGTTTGCCTTCCTCTCCACTCCCATGTTGTTTTAAACCCAGAGTTAACCACAGAGTGATCTGAAGAAGAATGGCCATATTTGGGGACCGCCATCAGTCACGTAGGCTGAAGGGCTTGTTTTCTCTCGGACCCGTCACCTCTGATGAATCCTCGCTAAAGACTCCGCTGGGGAAGGTACGGCCAAGCGTTTGACTTGGCTTACAAGCCTTTTTTTTTATGTCTCTATATCACATTTTATGGTAAGGTTGTGCTACAACCTTCCATACTTGTAGCACATTATTTACAATCTGTGTTTGTTTGTCATGGGCGGACCACGGAAGTTTTACCAATTGTTTTGGGAGAAATAACTTAATCTGCTTCCATGTTTAAGTCAGCTATGTGGACATCCTCTGTGTGTCTGCCTGTTCTTCTGGGAGATGACTGGCCTCTGCGATACTTCCCAGAATAGACCAAGTCAGAGAGCATCTCAACTTCTCCAGAATCATAAAACACAAATGGTAGTTGGATTGCATTTATATGTACAGTATATCAACCAATAAAAAGTTTTTATTTATTTATTAATCAATCAGTAGTTAAGCTAGTAGACCCCTTTTGTTCTTCATCTTAAACGCTCTGAAGTAACGCTTTGAGGGAGGCCCTTTCCTCTTAAACAAGGCCCATAAAGGCATGGTTACAGGGGGGCAAAAAAGTATTTAGTCAGCCACCGATTGTGCAAGTTCTCCCACTTAAAATTATGACAGAGGTCTGTAATTTTCATCATAGGTACACTTCAACTGTGAGAGACAGAATGTGAAAAAAAAATCCAGGAATTCACATTGTAGGAATTTAAAAATGTTTTTTTGTAAATTATGGTGGAAAATAAGTATTTGGTCAACCATTCAAAGCTCTGACTGATAGAAGGAGGTTTTGGCTCAAAATCTCACAATACATGGCCCCATTCATTCTTTTCTTAACACGGATCAATCGTCCTGTCCCCATAGCCGAAAAACAGCCCCAAAGCATGATGTTTCCACCCCCATGCTTCACAGTAGGTTTGGTGTTCTTGGGATGCAACTCAGTATTCTTCTTTCTCCAAACCAAACGAGTTGAGTTTATACCAAAATGGATACATGGATGATACAGCAGAGGATTGGGAGAATTTCATGTGGTCAGATGCAACCAAAATAGAACTTTTTGGTATAAACTCAACTTGTCGTGTTTGGAGGAGGAAGAATACTGAGTTGCATCCCAAGAACACCATACCTACTGTGAAGCATGGGGGTGGAAACATCATGCTTTGGGGCTGTTTTTCTGCAATGGGGACAGGACGATTGATCCGGGTTGAGGAAAGAATGAAAGGGGCCTTGTATTGTGAGATTTTTAGCCAAAACCTCCTCCCATCAGTGAGAGCTTTGAATGGTTGACTAAATACTTATTTTCTACCAAAATTTACAAATACATTCTTCAAAATTCCTACAATGTGAATTCCTGGATTTTTTTCACATTCTGTCTCTCACAGTTGAAGTGTACCTATGATGAAAATTACAGACCTCTGTCATCATTTTAAGTGGGAGAACTTGCATAATCGGTGGCTGACTAAATACTTTTTTGCCCCACTGTATATGCATTTGGCGGAGAAGAATGGACATACTGTAAATTCCCCTAGACACTTTCCAAAATATTTTACACAATCTTAACACAAGAGTGACTGAAGGGATGCCCTAAAATCAATATTGCGATATACAGTAGTGCAGCCTATTCAACTGGTGGCCCGTCAATGCTTTTAATTTGGCCCGCCAAACATCTCTCAAATAAACTTGATGAAATCCTTCAAAATAGGGTTGCTTATGTACGCAGTACTCCCAACACCCTGCAGGGGGCAAGTGCAAAGCATACTGGTGTGTGTAACCATGAAGCAACAGTGGGGTGAGTAGAAGAAGATGGCACTATCGACTGAAAGAATTCAAATTAAATCACGAAAATCTGACTTTAAACAGCAACTGCACAACAAAGTGTTTTTGTATTGAAATTGTTGTGATGTCTTTTGTATTTGTGGTCATGTTGTATTTTGGCTGTTTAACTCTAGTGGTCAAAGCTCGTTTAACACATGTAGAGTTGAAATTGACCAGTAGACGGTGATAAAGCTACACCTTAGGTTTAATTGTGTTCAGCCACACACGTGAAATGTTTGCTATGGATATTTAATTTCTATACGAGAAAACATATGCAGTTTATTGTGTAAATGTATTAACACAAAATCTTCTATTTTATTTATGTAAAAATACACAATGGACATTATGTAATATACACAATTGACGTTATACTTTTGTAATATTTCCATCCGTCAATTGTCTACCGCTTGTCCTGTTCAGGGTTGCCGGGGGTACTGAAGCCTATTTCAGCTACTTCGGGTGGAAGGCAGAGTCATACTCGCTAACCGTACCAAATTTTCCGGGACACTCTCAAATTTTCCCAAAAATCTCCCGGGACAACCATTCTCCGGATTTTCTCGCCTGTCGTCACGTCCACTTTTCCTCCATATAAACAGCGTGCCGGCCCAGTTACGTTATAACATCTACGGCTTTTGGAGAGTGCACAACTGTACGCACAACAAAAAAGAGACCATTATATATGTCTCCATTATCCATAGGTTTATCTATAGCCCATAAAGTAGGCAGGCACAGAGCTGTTACACAGAAAGGCAAACGGTACCTTGACTTAAAAGCCGACCAGTGGAACCTACTTGAAGAGCTTTCCAAAGCCCTTAAACCCTTTGAATGTGCCACCATGTTTATGAGTGGGGAAAAATACACAACAATCTTTGCAGTACCTCCACTCGTGAAAAGGCTAGTGAAATCCACCCAGACAGTTGTCTTCGAGTCAGCAGCAGTGCAGGCTTTCCTATTCACTGCTACAGAGCAGCTTCAACAGCGATGGAAGAAGGAGACTACATTCTCTGACACAGCACCGAACACGGTGATCCTCTCCTCCGCCCTGGACCCGAGGTTCAGAAAACTCCCATTTCTGATGCCTGAGCAGGTCTTTAAGGTGCAAGCCAAAGTGCAAACAGAGGCATTCGAAGTGAGAAGGGATCAGCAGCAGCAGTGTGACGGTGTCCATGAGCAAACCAGTGTCACCTCCACCATTACTGTAGCTGCTCCTGCACCTACAACTCCTCTTTCTTTACTTGACTCACTCCTTGAGTCTGATACTAGCAGTGAAGAAGAGCATACAGAGGGGGAAGGCGAGGATCCCGATAGCCTAGTGAGGAACGAGGTCCTCACATACTTTGGAGAGAAGCCCCTTCCCAAGGAAGAAAATCCATTACATTGGTGTAACGGTAATGACAATAGATATCCCACCTTGGCCAGGTTAGCAAAGTCCTACTTGTGCATTCCTGGCACCTCAACACCATCATAGCGCCTCTTTTCTGCAGCAGGCAACATCGCCTCCAAGAAAAGAACCAGCCTTAGCCGGGGCGGCATAGCTCAGTTGGTAGAGCTGTGCCAGCAACTTGAGGGTTGCAGGTTCGATTCCCGCTTCCGCCATCCTAGTCACTGCCGTTGTGTCCTTGGGCAAGACACTTTACCCACCTGCTCCCAGTGCCACCCACACTGGTTTAAATGTAACTTAGATATTGGGTTTCACTATGTAAAGCGCTTTGAGTCACTAGAGAAAAGCACTATATAAATATAATTCACTTCACTAGCCCAAAGCATGTGGACATGCTAACATTTTTGCATTGCAATGCACAGTTTCTTGTAAGTTAGTGAGAATGTGGGTGTTCCTGCAGAACCATTCTTACATACTCTAAGTCTACCTGTTGTTAAAAAGCGATTCGGCAAAGCCTATGAAACACTTGGTTTGTGTTATGTTTTTCTTTGTTATTTAAACTGAAGACTGAATAGGTTATTATTATTAATGTTTGACAATGACTGGAAAGGCCTCCTATCTGAAAATGTTCAAAACAAAAATGTGTTTTTCTTAACTGTTAACGTTCAGCTACAAACAAAAGTGCACTTTACACATTTTTTGTTGTTGTTATTTATTTTACAATGCTTAATTCATTTTGCTCCTTATTTAAAAGGAATACTTTAAATGGTTGTTGTGTTGAGGAAAAATATAAATGCTATGTGCACTTTGTAAAAAATATATATTTTTGTAACTGTTGCCTTGTTCTATTTTGCAAGTTGAAAGAACATGGTGCCAGTATGCTGTTTTTTTTTTTCAATAAAATACTGGAAAGGATAGTAATGTAGTTTGTCTCTTTTATCCGATTATTAATCGAACTAATAATCGACAGATTAATCGATTATTAAATTAATCGTTAGTTGCAGCCTTAATATATATATATATATATATATATATATATATATATATATATATACATATATATATATATATATATATATATATAAAAGAAATGATTTAATTTCAGTGAATTCTAGCTATAAATATACTCCTCCCCCCTTAACCCCGCCCCTCGGCCCACCTGAACCCCACCAGTCGGCACCTCATCGCATCTTTTGTAGTGTTTATTTTATGTTTATATTTTAAGTCTTACAGACCTAAATAAAGGAATAAGTGGAAAGAAATTCAACTGAGGAAGCAAAATAACTCAAAAGAAGGAACATCAATAATCAACAACATTTTTGGAGCTTTTGTTTCTTCATGCTGTCAACTATCTGTCTACCGGCACACACTGGAAATGAGTAGTGAGGGCAGAATGTTGAATTTTATGACAGTCCTGTGTGGAAGCCAATGTGTTTAATTTTACAATTTCCCTTGTGGATCATTAAAGTTTGTCTAAGTCTAAGTAAGTCTAAGTAGCACAGGCTCAACGAATGTAACCCGCGGAGGCACTTTCAGACGAAACATTCACATTTGGATGTCCGGGGCCTTGGGCTCTTGAAACTGCGGCCCTCTTTATTATGTAGTTAAATAGCCCTCCTGTACTTTATATTGCAGCGTCCTGTGATGACAATATATATCACAATATATGTTTTGGTATAAAAATTATTATATAACAATTTCAAAACCGGTTTACCAAGGCTCCTAATTTGCTTGCTGATGTATGCAGTAACATATTGCGTCATTTTTGGTTGTATTATTTTCTCAAAACTATTATTAATCTACTTGGTAATTAACTGTTAAAAGCTGCTTACTTTCTGTTGTAAGAAGATTAAATCTACACTTCAGTTAACTTACATTAAACACATTTTTCCTTTGTTTAGTTTATTTTCGATAGTTTGGGACGATTCTGCAAATTTGGGTATCGATCCAATACCAAGTAATTACAAGGGCAGTTTTGGTTATACCAAAGCTGATTCTGATATTTAAAATTTGAAGATCATTGAACGATTAATTTTTTTTTAATCAGATTTAAAATAAAAAACACAGGATGGGGGTGTAACAAAGCACTTAAATATTTAAATTGTTTCCTCCTATTGACTTTGATTAAAATAATTTTGTTTTTAACCTTAAAGCCTTTACGTGGGATTTATTTCTTGAGTTTGTTAGCAACAACAAAAACGACAAAAGATTTTGTGAAGATAAAAAAGATTGCTCTAACTACTGCAGTATCGACCATATACTGATACTATACTTGGTATTGTTATTGTCGATATTTGTATCGACAATAACCGCAGGCTAACCGCAGGTCTAGCCTGCGGTTAACGCTTAGCATGTCCTCCTACGGTGCATAGTACAGCATTTTTAGCTATTCCTTGTCCTCCAGTGATAATGATATTTGTAAGAAACTTTGCTTATTTGCCACCGTAAAGGCGAGGGTTGCTGTCTTTGAAGCGATTTTTACATTGAGGGGACTTTTGTTTGCTTGTCACAAATTTGCAGGACACAGCTAGAATGTGTCATCAACATGCATTATCACGATACAGCAATAGTATTAACTGCTCTATCATCATCAACCAAATTTATATAATTTATATTGTATACTGCCTATATTGCGCAACCTTTAGTGGAAGCTGTCATAGCTTCAAAGGAGGCACCAACTCCATATTATTGTATTGACCCAAATAAAAAAACAAGCCATATAAGTTTCAAAATTCGGTTTTGGGACAAAATCCAAAAATCTGTTTTTTGTTCATCATGCGAAATAACTTGTAGAGTGTAATACAATTTCGATTACACATTTTAGCTGCTCAACATTCCTCTGATGACTGCTTCATTGATTACAATTATCTTGAAATCAGCATCATAACTCCTGCTGTTTGCCACCTTCCACCAACCTTTAAGACACTTTTCCCAGCAGGTCTCTGTGTCCGCACATCCCTGGTAAGTGTAAGTGACGAGAAGAAAAGCTCCAACTCTTGGTGACAACCTTTGCGCCACCTGTTGGTTTGCGTGCATACAGTAAATGTGTAGACCGACAATATGGCATGTCTTTATTAAACTTTTTTTTTCTAGGGAAAAATACCGTCTTACAATCTGTTCAATATAATAATACTTACAATACTAAGAATGCAAGTTAAGCTTCCAATGAGTGACTCTACCGCCAGTGGGAATTTGCATGTATATGCATATACATATGCATGTAGTATGATGAAAAACAAAGCGGCGGCAGCTTCTGGCCGGAAACAACCCGCCTCCCCCCACAATAAAAGTCTCGAGTCGTATGTTGTAATGTGTATCTATATGTGCTTTACTTGAGTTTTTTTCCTGGTTTCAAATTAAGCCCCCACCCCGCCCCATCCCCAGGAGTTTAGTTTGGGACTTGCTTTTTTTGACTCTTCCACCCATGTTTACCATTTTGCCTACCTTTGTCACCAGGCGCTGCCCATTTGGCAACCCAATCAGTGCTCCCGTTCTGTCCGCTTTGTAACTCTGTCTGTTCTTGGACAGGTTAAGACTGAAAATTTTATTTTGTTGTTCTTTTTAAGTGCAATGACAATAAAGTTCCATCTGTCCAACATGGGTCGCCAACCCGTCGTCCGCAACCTACCACGTAGTGACATACTCACTCTCAGCTATTTTGAAATTATATTGTTGGTGGGTTTGTAAAGATCATACACGTGTGGAGAATTTGAATGAATTTAGGATAGTAAAAACATAGATTGAAAAATGTGTGTAATTCCCCTTAATTTTGTGAGAATTATTTAAATACAATTACATCATTGATTTGAATGTATTACATAGTTTTACTGTTAACATTTTACTATGATAAATATGTTTTTAACAATTCTATATCATAGAATTGTTAAAATCCTGGTAATTAATATAATTGAATATACAACAACTATTTATTGTACATTTTGATACTCAAGTCAGGTCAACTTTGTTAATAGTATTAAAGCATGTCAGAAGACTTCAGAAGAGGCGATACAGCTTGGCAAAAATACTGAATATTTTTTTAAGTCTGCAAGGCTAACTTTTGTTATGTTTGAAAGCAAAGTGAACACATTGTTGAATTCCATGGTGAGTGAGTAAGCAGTCTAGGGCAGAGATATTCAACTAAATTGTCTATGCATTTCCATAAAGCCGGACTTCTCCCATCACTATTATTTTTATTTAGTGTATTCTGGAGAATCAGCATTCTCTACATTAGACATTTGATTTTGGTCCATCTATTTTGTCGGAGTTGCAAGAAGCGCTCTGCTGTTTTAAAGGACTTTTTGCAAAAAAAGCAAGTCAACTTTTATCTCTATGACAGCACTCTGGTGTCTTTAAGAAACTTCTGCAAAAATGTGAATCTCACAAGTATTTTTAAACTGAAATTGCAGGCCGCCAGTTGAATAGCCCAAATGATTAAAAAGAGAGGACCTAAAATGGAACCTTGAGGAACACCACTAACATAAATAAAGAAGTTCAACAAATGACTGACCACATTTGAAGAAAGCAAGCTATTGCCACGTCTTGGTTACATAAATCACATTGCATTTTTTTTTTTTTTTTTGCCAATAAGAAGAGGACTGAAAGGGGTGCCTTGATGAATGTCTCAGTTACTGTATGTATATCACAAGTTTGGACCCCAGTGTTCTATGTTTGCCAGCAAGATTAAAAAGTCAATGGAAGAATCTGCCAATTTTTGTACAGTGGTCCAAGTTCCTCTGTACAACAGGAGTGCCCTAGTGTTATTAACGATTTGCTGCAAAAAAATTTCTACCAAGTTTACTTGAGGGGCCGGTATGATGTCATTCCGAAATGGATTTGCCCCCAGACCGCCAGTTGATTAGCGCTGGTCCAGAGTGAGCAGCACGACACACAATATACTGCAGATAGTCTTTTTTTTTTTTGTGGAGTCGGGGAGTCACCAAATGTCCAGTATTGTCTGAGGGGAGGCTCACTATGCCACATTAGACTTATGAGATGAAACTATTATTAAAGTGAGCGTCTTACTTTGTTATGATTACTTTTTATGGCGTTGACTTTTACTTAAATAATCAACAAGTTTCCAATGAACGGTCAGCGCTGAGAACAATTATTTGTAATTACTTAAGCGAGGTAATTTAAATTGTTTTTCCTCATTGACACAATTCCTTAGAGCAGTGGTTCTCAAATGGGGGTATGCGTACCCCTGGAGGTACTTGAAGGTATGCCAAGGGGTACGTGAGATTTTTTTTAAATATTCTAAAAATAGCAACAATTCAAAAATCCTCTATAAATATATTTATTGAATAATACTTCAACAAAATATGAATATAAGTTCATAAACTGTGAAAAGAAATGCAACAATGCAATATTCAGTGTTGACAGCTAGATTTTTTGTGGACATGTTCCATAAATATTGATGTTAAAGATTTGCATTTTTTTTGTGAAGAAATGTTTAGAACTAAGTTGATGAATCCAGATGGATCTCTATTACAATCCCCAAAGAGGGCACTTTAAGTTGATGATTACTTTTATGTGTATAAATCTTTATTTATAATTGAATCATTTGTTTATTTTTCAACACGTTTTTAGTTATTTTTGTATCTTTTTTTCCAAATAGTTCAAGAAAGACCACTACAAATTAGCAATATTTTGCACTGTTATACAATTTAATAAATCAGAAACGGATGACATAGTGCTGTATTTTACTTATTTATCTCTTTTTTTTTAACCAAAAATGCTTTGCTCTGATTAGGGGGTACTTGAATTAAAAAAATGTTCACAGGGGGTACATCACTGAAAAAAGGTTGAGAACCATTGCCTTAGAGTGTTTGTGTGTGTGTGTGTGTGTGTGTGTGTGTGCGTGCGTCCGTGTGTGTGCGTGTGTGAGCCCTACTTGAACTTGGCCAAACTAATGCAAGTGTGTGGTTAGTCAGAGCTTGCTGAGAAGTCAGTGTGGGTCACCCCGTCAGCCTCCGTGGCTCCGCCCCCCCACCCGGCCTGTGACTATTGGTAGTATTTGAGCTTTCAGGAGGGCTAAAGGAAAGCCAGACGTTGTTAGAGAGACGTAGAAGGAAGGCTGTGGTACCACACCCACTCTCCCACTTGCTGCACATCCCCACACTACTGCTATGTTTCATGACTTTGCAGGAACTATGTTTTGGTAGTCAGTCTGCAGCGGCTTCTTTTTGTGTGCCTGACTTTGTCGTCCCCTAGAGGTGTCCCTCACTGGAATTCCATCCTTCTTCTTGGACTCTCCCTCAGACCAATGCTGACCGAGCCGTGTGGAGCCATGTCGATGCCGGGCTCCGATGTCCGAGAGCTGACTCTCCTGACTTCAGGACCGCCCGTGCCCTCCTTAGGTGGATCTGCAGGGGGCTGCGGCCAGTGGACCCAACTCTTGGACCTCCATCCCAGCTCACCTTACAATTCCATGTCTTCCCACCACTCCCTCATCAAGCAGGAACCCAACTGGTGTGCTGCGGACCCTATTGAGGACCCCCACTGTGGACTCGGGGCCTTCACGGTGCACTTCTCGGGCCAGTTTACAGGCTCAAGCCCATGTCGAGTCGGGGCCTTTGGAGAACCAGCAACAGGCCAAGCTAGGGTTTTCCCCAGCGGGACCTACCTCCCCAGCTGTGTGGACAGCCCTCCTGCACCCAGGAACCAAGGTAAACATTCTCATGTCGATAGTTCTCTACGATCCAAGGGATAAACATGCATTATCCCCTTTTACATACAGTATGTACTGTAACTGTCTTTGTCAGCTGTGTTGTGTCTGCATGGCCAGGATGTTTTGTGCTTTACTGGGTCAACATGCCCCTGCTCAGGAATTGACATGACACTTTTCTGGAAGCTGTCTTGACAGAATTCCCAAACAGTCCTGTTAGCACACATGTATGATTTTGTGGAATCATGACACTTTTTCAAATATGCTTTTGTTTATCACTCTAGGCTCTTTATGATCATAATAATGCTCAGTGATAACCTTATGTGGCGTATTATGGTTGCAGTAGTGTACATCTGGTAGTCACATCAGTATACCAGTCCTAACAAACTTGCTGTTAACATAATAACAGTCAAATTTGAGTTGTGTTATATTACACTGGTAAAGTAAATTTATTGTAAATAAACTTTTTGAATCACAGTAAAGTGTGCTTATTTTTTGTGACATGATTAATCACAAAGCATTAGCGCATTACAGAATGATCCTGCCTTTATCTTCAACGTGGATGGTTATTTTAAAGACTAGCAGGTTGCTATATGGTCAGTGATCTGATCAATGCATACGTCAGGGAGTCTGAGGAGACTTCGACTGGTGTGCTCGCTGGCAAAAATAAACCTTGATGGTATTTTAGATAAAACTATTACCAAGTTTTGATCAAATAAATGTAGTGCGTTCATTTAGAATATTTAAAAAATGCTCTTGCATGACATTTTGACAGAAAAATCGAAATTGTGTTCACATATCATGATCTTCTTAGTTATGCAAGCAAATAATAACCTGTGATTAATCATGATTGCTCCAAATTCAAAGTGTGATTTATCTAATTCAAAAAAATTATCATTTGAAAGCACATAAACAAATGGTAAATGGGTTATACCTGTATAGCGCTTTTCTACCTTCAAGGTACTCAAAGCGCTTTGACACTATTTCCACATTCACCCATTCACGCACTGATGGCGGGAGCTGCCATGCAAGGCCCTAACCACGACCCATCAGGAGCAAGGGTGAAGTGTCTTGCTCAAGGACACAACGGACGTGACGAGGTTGTAGAAGGTGGGGATCGAACCAGGAACCCTCACGTTGCTGGCACGGCCACTCTCCCAACTCTCGCTACACTATCCTATTGTTGTGGAGAAGACTGGCTCCTACATGCACATGCATTCTTTGCCTTTGCCGTTTCTAATAAAAAGTAGCGTATAGTTTGAACTTAATCTGTCAATTGACACTAAATGGAACCGCTAAATACTACAACAAAGACAGCGAGGAGAAGACGCAGTTGCAGTGATGGCATGCAAATATGCCCACAAAATGGCGCATCCGGACGAGACAGCAAAAAAAACCAGCCTAAAATGACAAGTAAAACATAATCTATGCAACATTTTGACCAAAGTACCACCATTGCATGTTCTGTCGACCACAAGGAAGTATTTTAAATGTATGAAAAACATCATAATGTGACCACTTTAAACAGATGACACTTTTCATACTCATTCATGAAACATTTACATAAACAAACAATTCAACTTGTATGATCGATGGAAAAATTCACTTTGAAAAAACTGTGGGGATACTTTAGATAAAACTGTTACCAAGTTAGAAGCAAATAAATGGTGTGCATTCAAAAATATCGCGGTCTTGATTAAGGTTATTTAAATATTTGTACACACGTGATTTACTGTGATTAATATCATTAAACAATATCATTTGAAAGCATTTTTATATTCAACATTATTGTCGATTGTGTCGACATACACCAATAGCAATAAATTAACTGTTAATATTTTGCTGGGATTACATACTAGTAATTTTGGTATACCTTAAGCAAAGGGCAAGTACAATATAAGCATTTTGAATATGTTTTCTTAATTATTTATTTACAACAATGGATGATAAAACAATGACGGAATATTTCATTAAAACTATTAATGTTTCAAAAAGGAGAACATAAAGTGTCTAATAAAATATTTACCTTGCTTCTTTCATGAACACTTACAATCTATATATTTTTCAAACCCCTTCAGGGACATTCAATTTAAATTATTTTCAAAGCCAAATTTTTGGAAGGGTGTATAAACAGTTTGATCCATACTTTTTTCAAAATTTATTTTTGGTCCAATGTCTCAAACTTCAGTCTCAAACAAAGAAAATCCATCATTTATTTGATTATTTTACCCCTTTGAAGGCCTTTTGATCAGATAATGTCACAGGTTTGAATTATTAAAAAAAAATATTCATGTTATGCACATTTAAATTAATGGAAAAGTGTGACATTTGATCAAAAGGTTAAAATAAAATAAAAATAGTTGTGTTTTGGGCTTAAGTTAATTAAGAGATTTGAGCACAAAAAAAATATAATTAAAAATAATTTCAGGCCCTTTGAAAAATGTCCTGTTTGGCTTTGGGATATTGTTGAATAACTGCCACTGTAAAAGAATTGGACATTGCATTTTTTTAATTCAACTTGAAAAAAAAACTTCTATAATGTAAAGTAACACAACAAAAATGGTTGCTAAAATAGAGCAAAAAATTACTGAAAGGATAAAAAAAAAGTCAGCTTCTGTCTCCTGAGGGTTAATTTATAGTGGACTGGTGCAATCATCTGCATTTCCAATCTGAAATGGAGACTTTCCATGAATCTCCTTCATTGCAAACAAAGCCCCCCGTCAGTCTATGGGGGCTCGTTACTGCGAGGTCAGAGGTTTAGACGTGGACGTGTGCGCTGATGTGACTTCCACACACCGTGTGCACTCTGCTCTTGTTCACTCCACTAGTAAAGTAGTTTTGATGAAGTGATAAATTGCTTTGCAATCTGCTGGGATTTAGGTAGGAGATTGTGAGTCTTCTTTTTTGGGGGTCAGAGAAATCTCACGATGTTCCTCTGTGGCCTGCCTTCTGTATGAACTCGCATCTTTGAGAGAATTCTCATCTATGTACCTTTTCAGTCACTGTAATATAATTCATTAACAACTGAGAATGCTCTTATAATAACAAGGAGGTGAGGAGATTAAACTATTTAACACCAGGAAGATGATTTAGTTGTTTGATTCATGTCAGTGTTTTGTAACGATGCCAGGAACCAGAAGTTACTTACAACTTTTTTTCTTGTTAGGTTATGGTGCAATGAGCTTAGACGGGAACCCCAGTTACGCTCAAACGGCACCTCACCACACCCCTCAGCTGTCCAGCCTGTCCTTCAAACATGAAGATGCACTGTCGCCGCCACACAACATCGGTAAGAGTCTACTTTCAGGCACAACCTCCCTAAACTCACTCAGTTCCTGGAAGATGGGTGTGTTCACAGCAAGGTCATAGACTTAACCTATCTTTCCTAGTTTGCTTTTTCCGCTCTTGTTTTGTGTCATTTTAACTCTACCATACAGGTACAAAGTACATACTCTTTATTAGTTTATCCACCAAGGAACCACCTGTTAACTTACACATATTTAGACATCATCCAGTAAAACCCCATGATTTCTTACAATCAAAAAACTAAAAATGACCAAAATATTGATAATTCTAACTATTATACGGTCATATAAGGACATTTTAATGGATACAGTAGAAAAAAAAGTAACATTTCAAGAACGAAGTCATTATATTACAATAATCATTTGAACAAATAGATGTCAAAATTTCCCCATAAACTTAAACTAAGACCAACAATTGCTGTCTGGCACTAGATACCTGCCATAATTAGGACCACAGCTACGAATATGTCAGTAATCGAGTATTCTAATGATTAATTTGTACGATAAACAGAGTAATTGAATAAAACACACTTCATACTCTTAATGCATCTCTTAGGGAAAAAAAGTTGAAATAAACACACATTGTTACAAATACCTTTATACTTATGTTCTTATAAATACACATAACATTGAAATTGCACTTTTACTATGGGAGCATTAATCTATATTATTTACGGTATATTTACGGGGGTGTATATTGCAGCCCGGAAAAATTAGGGCTGCATGGGATTCTGGGTATTTGTTCTGTTGTGTTTATGTTGTGTTACGGTGCGGATGTTCTCCCAAAATGTGTTTGTCATTCTTGTTTGGTGTGGGTTCTCAGTGTTGCACATATTTGTAACAGTGTTAAAGTTGATTATACGGCCACCCTAAGTGTGACCTATGTGGCTGTTGATCAACTATGTCTTGCAGTCACTTACTACGTCTGCAGAAGCCAAATACAACATGTGGCTAAACTGGCACACTGTTTGTACAGATTGTAGAGGACGCTAAAAGCAGTGCCTCCACTGTGTCCCCTTAATATTGTTGTTCGGGTGAAATTCGGGAGA